>NC_088991.1:15778804-16081668 GCF_963932015.1 Anas acuta
AAGATACATGGTGCTTTGGACTTGGAAATATTGTGTCCAAGAGGAGTTCTGATACTACGTGCTTGTAACATAAGTTCAGTGAAGAGAGAATATACAGCTGTACAAAATTGACATGCAAGTGTTTTTATTTCCCAAAAAGTACTAAATTTGGTAAGAGAACAATCTGTGATACTATAAAATGGTTCTTTAACATCAATTTTCAATCAATCTCAGAGAAGAACCAATCCTCTATTTCCTTTTCCACAGCCAAGTCTGCCATCTGATTTTTCTACTGCTCTCTGCACTAATTTTCCTAGAATTAAGAGTGCTGATGGAATCATAACACTCAGTGCATACACGTACCCGTTGTGAGTTTTATTCTTGCTCTCTTCATGGCTTCACCATTTTATTCAAAATCAAGGGAAGGTACACACAAGGCCCTTTTGACTTTTCTCTCCAGTGACTTCTACACATTTCCATCTTGAATAAGTGCCAGTTTGTTTTCCACAATTTGTTGGTTTGGTTTTATTTTCAAGTTGTTGGTGGCGGTTTATACTGTGTATATCACATAGTAGAGACTTTCAGAAGCTGTGTAAGCAGCATTTTATATGAAAGGTTGATATAGTAAGTGACCTCGTGCAAACTGAGCCATCTTGCAGTTTTACAATCATTCATTGTGCAATATGCATTGTTTTTGATTTTTCGTTTTTTACGAGTCCTTGTTATACAAGTTATGCTTTTAGACATAAACTGTTGAAAAGCATTCAAATACACAATGCATATACAATGTATAGAAAATATTAAAATAATGTGATTGGGTTAGAAATGCCTCACTGATATATTTTAGTGAATTTAGCGGTTCAAGGAAAGCATGTACCGCCTGTCATATAATGAATTTTACACGTAAAAGGGAGTATCTATGTACAGTTTACTCAAGTGCATATATAGTCTTACCTTGGAGTTCAGCTCATTTTTTTCTAGCACAAAACTAATAAACACAAAAAGAAAGAAAAGTCCTTGACTATTACAAGGTAGATTTCTCAGGTGTCTTCTCTCTTACCTTTTCACAGCTGCTGGAAGAAAAACATATCTTTTTCTTATATAACAAGTTTGTGTAGCAGACACATTCAGTTCTTTCCTATCATTTTCTTGTCAGAAGGGCAGTAAACATGTTAAGTAAAAAGTGTAATCTACTTAAGATGCAGATGTAATGCATCCATTGCATAATTTACTGCAAATTAAGTACGCAACTATCAAATCTCTGAATGTCATATTTTTTATTCAACAATTTTATTTCCTCTTAGAAGATCTAAAAGCACAGCATTTCTGCAGCTGAGACTGGTAGAAATTCTCAACTACAAAAGGACATCAAAAGTATTTTTCTATGTTGCACTTGTAATATAAATTTATTTAGTTAATAATACCTGAGTTGAATAAAATTTCAAGTGTGCATGTTGAAACTAAACCCATATATCAGGGTTTGACCTTGAAAAATATTTTCTTCTAGTATCTAGAAGATGAAAACACTTAGTGCCAAACAAAACATATCTTATTTAACATATCTTATTTAACAAGGGAAAATGATGGGAATAGCAAGAATAGCTATAGCTTAAGACAGGCTATACTGTTCTAAGGTGTAGAAAATGCAATTAAAAATGTCAAAACAAATAGCAATAGAAATCATAAAGGCAATCACTGCCAGAGAAATTACTCTTATTTTGTTATACATTTCATTACTTAGTCAACTAACTGCTGTTAGATAAAGGACACAAAATAGCTCCTGAAAACAACTTTATACTGAGGGAAGTCATATGTCATAAATGGTACATTTGTCATCAGACTTCCTAAGAAAACTAGTGTTACTTCAAATATTTAGATTTTTTGATATATATATATATATATATATATGTATTTAATTTTACAGAGAACAAATGTAATTCTGTAAGGATTTAGAAAATATTTCTTCCTTCAAGGATTATTTTCCTTATTTGTGGAAGTTAAGTTTTAACTCAATTTGGATTTTGGAGATTTCATGATTTCCAGTCATTAGGAATTGCTTTTCTAAAAGGTATTCACCTCAGAATGGCTTTAAGATTTATGAATCTTGGAAAGTAGATCTCAACATTTCCATGGTTCATCTCTGCATTATTCTCAAGCTAAATCAATCTTCAGATTCATAAATAAGTCTGTAAATATTATTGCCTGCCAGGAACAGTATCACCTCAGATACCTAGCACAGTAGTAGAATGAAGGAAAAGAACCTATTTTTTTTTTTTTCTTTTTTTATATTATTATTCCTCTCCAGCAAAAATAAACATTCTATTCTAGAGAAGGAAAAAAATAAGGAAAAAAGTACAAGAAAAAATCTGAAATAATCTGGACAAAGAATGCTAGAAAACCTGGTTGGAGAAAAAAAAAAAAAAAAGGAAAAGACCAAAAGAGAGGAAAAAGTGCTATGTGCCAAATAGATGTGAAAACAAAGAAGAGAAGGAAGGAAGACAGAAATGAGAGAGAAGAAAGCATACAGAAAAGCAAATAAAAATAAAAATTATAATTTTTTTTTAAAAAAAAAAAAGAACAGGGAAAGAGAATGAATACCAATGAGATTTATACGTATGTGTATGTATATATACATGTATGATATATATACACATATATATATATATACATATACATGTATATATATAATACATGTATATATATATATATCACAGAATCATTAAGGTTGGAAAAGACCTTGGAGATCATCCGGTCACTTTCTGGGAAAGTATCAATGTCAAAACATGTAGTTGAACAACTGTATGAAATAGATATATCATATCTCTTGGGGGAGCAGAGGGGCAGGTGCTGACCTATTCTCCTTAATCACCAGCGATAGGACCTGCAGGAATGGGGTCAAGTTGAGGCATGAGAGGTTTAAGCTAGACATCAGGAAGAGGTTCTTCACTGAGAGGGTGGACGCACACTGGAACAGGCTCCCCCGGGAAGTAGTCGCTACACCAAGCCTTTTGGAGTTTAAGAAGTGTTTGGACTATGCACTTAGTCACATGGTCTGAATTTCTGGGTAGACCTGTGTGGTGCCAGGAGTTGGACTCAATGATTCTTATGGGTCCCTTCCAACTTGGGATATTCTAGGATTCTATGATTCAGTATGATCAGTAGAAATCAGGGGCAGACATAGTCAAACTTACCTAGAGCAACAGAATGCCTAAGGCTGGTTCTTACTATCGTCATGCTGGGGCAGCATATATTGCCCTGGATTTCTCCTTGCATAAAGAAGACAAAGCATGGCTTGTATTTACTGCCAATGCTTTAAGTATAATCTTTGACATGTACCATCCAGTAAAGTGATGACTGACATCAAGTCTCCCTCATTTGTCACGCACTAGTGTATTTTGATTCCTTTTTGCACTGTAGTGTCTTACATGAATTTTTTCATTTACTTCAGTTAATCTTTCCTCAGGTGTTCATGTCTTGCAGGTATTTTGTTTATATATATATAATTTTTTTTTTTTTAAAGAATCTTTCTTACCTGGTAGATTGTCTTTGACTTTCACAGATCTCTTGGTTTTGTTTTTTCCTAAAAGAAAAGAAAGGTTAAACGTACATTGAGTGCAAGCAGGAAAACTATGCATTAGTTTTTGCAGTTTTTGTTTTTTATTTTATTTTTTCTTAAATTGGCAATCCAGGGGAATTAAAAGAAAAGCCGAAAACAAAAACAACGGCCAAGACAAAGAGAGTATATACTCTTTCTTCCAGTTTCTAACATGATATGTTCAAATACCTTTTGGATACAGTATGTCAGATTGTGTTTCACCATATGATATGACATAATGCAACATGACACACCAATTGTTTTGTGACAGAAATGTAAAGAAAAAGAGCTTCTCTGCTCTACTGCTAAAGAAATCTTTTTAAGTAGAGAAATAGACAGACTTTTTCCAAACATCAGTACATCAAAGTGTAACAGCCTTGAGGTCTTTCCCCTTCCAGGAATTCCTACTGCCAGGGATCAGGGACAACTTCAATATAGTGCAACTGCAGGCTCTCCCCTTTACCTGACAGCTCTGCTGGGAGGCCTGAGCCAGACTGACTCCACTTTCCTGTGGGATCTGCTTTTAAGTTGAGATGCTCATGTTTGGTCCCAGCCTGACCTACAGACCAGCTGTGTGGCAGCCAGGGATCCTGGTCATGGATCCCATTGATCCAGACCCATGGAATGACTTCCTGCCCCACCTCAGACCTGCCTCATCACTACAGACTTGGTGGCCAGTCTGTACTTGTGTCGTGGTGCCACATATCTGACCCTGGTCAACATCACTGGACCTGATCCTGACCCTGATTCACTATGGGCCCAGCTTGACCCCATGGACTCTTGATCACACCTGGTATGCCAGGCATGCTAACTCACCTTGCTTGGTGAGTGCATGGTCCTGAGTATGTTATCATGTTTAGCGCTTGACTTCTCTCCCCTAGGGAGCAACCAGCCCATGATGTGCCCCAACACAAAATGAATATTAATTCAGCCAGAAACAGTACTGCTCTGTAGGCCCAGCTGGTCCTGTTCATTCTGAGAACCACATAGCTTTCCCATTCTAGCAAATTGTAACTGTAAACCTTTTAATGTTGAAGCATGCTTGTAGGGCCCTCATTGAGCGTATCATCTAAAATTTTGGTCACATATTATGTGTTCAGACTGATTAAAAGTGGAATCAAATTCAACTTCTAATAGCTGGGAATTTCACTTAATCACTTTGAGTATTATAATTTTGAAGCTTTTCAGCACCAACATTTCTTGAGATATAGAGATTTTTGTTTTATTTTTCAACTTTATTATTCACACTATGGTCTATGACTCTGTGATGACTCTGTGATCCCAGAAGGCTGCATAAGACTTCTGAGGAGGACAAGCTCTGTCTGAAGATAACAGCATTATAATAATGCAATAACAGGAAAAGCTCATCAGCAGCAATTGATTCTACACTTCCAGGTAAAAGAGATACCACCTACAGAACAGGAGAATACACCAAAACAGCATGAATTCAGTGTACTGGTGGGCTGGGAGTATTCGCATGTAAGAGCCTAGAACAGCCAAGTCCTCACACAATACATAGCAAACTATTCATGTGGCACAACACAACTTAGTGCAGTAACCTGAACCAAGACATATGCTCTAGAAACCCTACCAGATAACTCCAGGTTACGGCAGTGCCAGTATTTGTGTATTTGTATATTTATAGAAGTCCTTTGTCACTTTCAGATGAGGAAACAAAGAAAAAATAAGACTGCCTTTGACTAATTTATATATCCAGATCTAGATTACCTAGATTTTTCAAGCATATTTCAGCAAAACTTGCTCCTAAATAAAGCCCATGGTATCCTACTGCATACCCTCAGGGTAGATCTGAGGATTTGTCTTAACTGATTCTTGAGACTCTTTCAGCCAGGGAATTGCAACCGTGCTATTAAAAACAGTTTTATTGACATGACACATTCCCTAAGATAGGTCGTTAATCATTCCATGTTATTGTATCAATAGTATACTTAATGTTTTAATTCAAGCAAAATCCTAATGATACAGCTATCAGGAGGAAAAATGCTACACTGAATCTAAGTGGTGCTTCCGCTATGACTGAGTAGTGTATTCAGACTAATACTTATCAGCTTGGCTTCTGCTGTTCTGTGTGTATTTTCATGTATTAAAGAATTGTTTATAAAAAAGGAGGAGGTCAGCAATGTCATTCTTGTAAACTGACAGCCTACTTAGAAAGAACTTCTTGGAACTGCCAAGAATTTTGTTGTG
The DNA here is from genome assembly GCF_963932015.1 of Anas acuta. Classification (NCBI taxonomy): domain Eukaryota; kingdom Metazoa; phylum Chordata; class Aves; order Anseriformes; family Anatidae; genus Anas; species Anas acuta. The sequence continues at coordinate 15,784,587 of NC_088991.1, forward strand.
TCATTTTCTCTGGAGCCTTCTCTCAAAACATATGCATAAACATATCCTCAATGATAATACTGGGCATATGTTTCAACCCCAAGCAACACTGACTGCTGTGGTTCTATACCAAAATAACTTAATGAGACAGAGGGTGCAGGTTTTACTACTATCTTCCAAATAATACCCTGTCCTTATTTCCGTCACTGGGAAAAGGATTCATTTTAACTTTACAATGTATAGAAATGTTAAACATCTCAGAAACAACAAACAAACAAACAAACAATAACAATAAACTTGTGATAATAAACTATGTGATTACCTTAATTCATATTTACTACTTTTTTTGATTCTGACTGTTTTCCCGGCAACCTTTCTTGGCAAAATAAACAAGTGACATTTTAAATGATGGAGAGTAAAGTAACACCGTTATTTATAAAATGGAGGTTCCAAGACAAGGAAATTGTCACTGATACAGAATGGAGATTAACACAACTGCATACCCCAACCATCACTCAGCAGAGTGAAGCCCGAAGGGAATGAAAAAATGCCTTCACTCCTCCCTAAAATCTGACAAAACTGTAGCGCTATAACTTGTGATATGCTGTATAATTGTGTTAAGACTTGACATCCATGTTGAAGTACAAAGAATCTGTGGTTCTGCTCTGCTTGTTATCTGCTGTTGTAGATCCATGCTGCCTATATGAGCTTGATCTTCACTTACTGCACTTAACTTAAATTGGCCCTGCAAAGTTTTGGTGTTCTTGTGTCCTGTGCTGCAGGGTAAATCCCATTCCTATTTGGTTGTATCCCCCTGCTCTGCTTGCCTCCCCATCCTGCCGAAGGCACGCTGCCACTGGCAGACTTGGGATCCATGATCACGCACACCATGCTTTCCCTTCAGATTTCAAAGATTTTGCCATGAAAACAATTTTGTGGCAAGTTTAATATTAATGAAGCTATTGAGAGCAGCTGTTTAACACAACCACCTAAACCAATTGTGAATCCCACATCACCACCACACCATTGTTTTCACACTACTTTAATTCAATCTAGAATTGAACAAAGAATTTAGCCTACACTAACAGAGCAATAGAAAACAGAAAGTGGAAAAAGAAAGGTGACAAGAATGAGAACTGAGGCATATCGGAAAAAAAAAAAAAAAGAGAGAAAAAAAAGAAACTGCAATAAAGCTCATTTTCCTTCCAAATTAAGCATGACTATCAATCTGCCGTGTTTTTGCAGACTTAGTTTACAAATATATTAATTCATCATACCTCTTTCAGGTTTAATAAAAATAATACCAGTTCAAATGAGCATCAGTCAGTTTTGTTGTCTTATAATAGACTGATGGCTTTAAGCTTTCCAAAAGGAAATTCAATTTGAATAAGGATTTATCTTGAATTGTCAGTGAAATATCTGTCCCTCAATAATTATTTCTCACATTCATTCTAAATTCTGTTAGTATTTTTTCTTCCAAAGCACCATATTTTGAAGTTAGCCCTAGGTAAATCACAGAATATCCATATTAATGGAGATATTTATAGTAAGAGCATTGTTTTTTTCTCACAGTAATTCATGTCCCAAAAAGATCTTTTCTAGTACCATAGGAAAAGAAGATATATCTGTGTAAAATGTCACCAGTGTTGAAGCAACTATACACAGTATTTGTTTCTTTTGATATTTCAGCTGAGGTTTCTAAGTTCAAGTAATTAACTTAAGGGTTTTCTTGTATCCTTCCACTGCTTCTTATATCTATCTGTCAAAATGATTTCATTAAAACACTCACAGATGATCATTTTACTGAATTTCTGACAAGTTAATATACTCCTTGTAAAGCTGTAACTACAGGTTAGATTTGGTTTTGATTCAGTGCCCAATCCATTTACTGTTTACAGAACAGGAAAAAATATCAGGTGTAATGAATGGTGCTAAGCTGGAATAAAATAAATTGAACATGCATTTTTTTATTTTTAACCTCTTATGATCTACTGCCTTTTCAGATGATATTTAAAATGAATACATATCATTCAGGTGTTCAAATGTGCATATGTACCTTTATCCCAGGATTTAAGAAGAGAAATGGCAATCATTAACAACTACAGAGTGCACAGCTGGTCATTAACAGCAGAAGTTACAGATCCTTCTGAATAGCCACTACCAGTCAAAACAAGGTGATGAGTTTTTGTTTTTTTTTTTTTTTAAAGAGTACTACATGACTCGCAGTCAAACATCACTGGAGCAAGCCAAGTCAAAGAAGCAGATTGTCTAATTAGAGTTTTCAGTTCTTTATATTTGTTAGCTGCCTAGAGAAGCTTCTTCAAAGATGCCCTAAAATCAAGTAATACAGAGGACAATCAGAGGAGAAAAAAAAATCTGCTTTTCATGTAAAGCAGTAAGAATTGGACTTCAGGAAACAAACACATACTGTATTTTTACTTTTCCTGTGCATGAAAAATAAAGGAGGTAGACTTGTTTTAGAAATACTCATTCAAGAATATTTTCTATAGATTAACTAATTTTGAATTCACCTACAAATCAAAGTACAGACATTTTTAGCTTTGTATTGTAAACATAATGTAAAAACAGCAAAAAATAAAATGGTATGTGTTGCATCCATTGAGTTTACAAATGGCAAACAAATGAGGAAAGCGATATTTCTCTCCGAAAACAATTTCTGCCAGTTATTTGAAACAGATAAATCCTAAGCAAGTTAATGAGCAGTAATGTTTCTCTAAGCATTACTCTTAACATCTGAAATAAGTAGAAAACAATGAAATAGAGACTATAGATGAGTCCATTCTTCCTCCAGCACATGCCATTCAAGATGATAGCTAACTAGGAAAATCTCCAAAATTAATGCTGAATTTTGCTCTCTTTAAGAGAAATGATGGAGATAATATAAATATAACTCAGTCTTATCAACTGATTCAGTTCCAAAACCCAAACTTTTAATCATATGGTTTTATGGTCAGAAAAGCCTAAATATCAGAAGAATAATTCTTGAATGGAACAGTAACAGTCTGGCATTACATGCTAGCATTACATGCTAGGACTCACAAAATTGCATTTCCATTGCCATAATATCAACAAATAAATTTTATACTTTGACAGTTCATCACATAGAACATAGTGAGAATTTCCAGAAAATGTTTAAATTGTTCAATTTTTGAATAGTGTGATTCATTCTTAATAAATGAAGGCAGATTTTTATTTTTTTTTTTCTCTTAAATATGGCCGATTTGTTCGTTTAATAAAATAGAAACAAAAGAGCTCAGATTCCATCAGGAAATACAGCATAGTACAGAAAAACACAACATAAAAATGGTCCATTGATTCTGGTCCATAACAAATAGACAATACTAGAAAAGCTTTAACCCATTTTTCTTGTACTGAAACATTTTTTTTTCTAAAAACATAAACTAGTTGGATATACTACATATCCAACTCATGATAGCGATTTCCATGAGTAGATTTTCCAGCTTGTTCTATATGATCGCTGCATAATTACTAGTCTTAAAATGCCTTTAATTCCTCTTATTTTTCTAGTGTCCTAATCTATGAACCAAATAGATCATCTCTTTTTAATAAACACTGGAAAAAGGCATCTCTTTCCAAGATTCTGATAAAGCATTTCCAGAGACTGTTGTGAAAAGAAATACATCAAGTATACATTCTCTACAGCAGCCCAGACCACAGTAAAAACTAATTTGAACAAGGACTGGATACCCTGGCAAGATTTTTGATCCTTGAAATCAATATGAAGCTGCTAAAGGCAGAGGGAGGAAAGGAAGCACAGCAGTCTCTGGCTTGGTTATTGTTTTGCATGAACACTGAATTTCTAAGTCATACACCATACTAACATGTCTATTAGGTGTGTGATCTCCTTAGGCCTTCTTAAAGACATCTGCAGAAAATTAGTAAGGTCAGGCTGAATCACTTTCTTGTGTAAAACTCAAGGCGGTCACAATCCCAACTTCAGCACTGGAATTCTTTGTCCTAACATTTACCACTTGTAGTGCCTCTACCCAGTCTTCTGCCAAGAGAGACTCAGTGCAAAGATAAGCATCTGCCACCATGAATAAGGCCAGATGAGGACAAGGGACTATAATGATAGGGTGAATTAATAATTAGGTAGGAAATTAGATGGTTCTTGATGGACTACAAAACCATCACTTATGGTACAGGTGATCTGTAATTGGATTACCACAGAATTAGGAATATGACAAAAATATTTCTAATATTCCTGATTTGCATTCAAATATATTCTCCAAAAAGAAAAAGAGGACAAATTAGTGGTGTTGCTACTGAGAGATTTTTCCTGTAGGAAAACAAAACAAAATAAAACAAACAAACAAACAAACAAAAAAAACCCACACACAATCTAAGATATGCTATAGAACTTAAAGGGACAAAAAAAACGAAGATTATTTTCCAGATTTTTTTTGTCAACATTATACAAATGATATCAGAGATTAAACGCTGTTAGCTTTTTAAACTCATAAATCATTACAATTGAGATGTCCAGTAGCATTAAGTAAATCACGTAAATGTCAAAATCATTTGTCAAGAAATTATGATCATAATTATCAGATATGTTTTTTTTAAAGGGAACAAAAGGTAAAAGCAAACAAACAAACTTAACTTTTCTTTATGGTACTTCAGAACCTCCTTGTTTTTCATATTTCAGTGATGATCAGGTTTATGATCAACTTAAGCTACTCATATACTTGGAATAACATAAATCAATCTTGTTTTTATAACTCCTTTATCCAGCTAGTTTTACAAAATTGATATTTGGAAGTGAATTCTTACCTGCTTTTGTCTTTCAAGATAGAGCTCATATGAAGCTGGTATGACTAGGCAAGTTTAGACCATCTCTGCACTAATCTATACTTGCTATAGCAAAAATTGCAGAATGTATTTCAAAACCATCCCTGCATGTTTAATAGCATTTCCTGGAAAATTCCACTATTAAGAAAATGCAATAAGACCTTGGACAATTTTTTTTTTTTTTACAGTCTCCCTGTTCTGGTTTTGCTTTTGATCCCACAATTGGCTTTTTTATGTATTGCTTCCACTGAGAACGGAGTAAGTGTTCCAATCTCTATGTATTGAGGATCTAAACCTTTTTTTTTTTTTTTTTATCATTTAATCTGTTTTCAGGCATCCTTCTCAAGCTAAAGCAACACTGTTGAAATAATTATCATCTTCAGTCTGTTTCTGAAGTTAGAGGTTATTGCCTCCTCTAATCTCCCAGTGGAGCTGCTTATATAAGTAATTCTTATCCTGTTTCAGTTCCAATCAGTTTGATTAGCAAAATTCTATTATGTATGCTCTATACATTAACTTGGATCATTTAGTTAAGAAGCAGGCAGATAAGAAAATCCATCCAATCAGAAAAATGACTACTTCCTACAGGGAGTATTGACATGAAGAAGAAGATAGGTTAGGGGAACAGCAACCCCTTCAAGCTGGTATGACTCCAGAGAGAATACACCTGTGTAATTCCATCAAGATAGCCTGAATGCACAACAAAATATATATACTGGCATATTTTTTATACTAGAACAAATATGACTTACGTAAGCTGCAGGAGAACAGGAAATTCCCTACCTAACTTTAAGTTAGATTTTCACAAATGGATGATATTTGATATAGCATAAACTCTTACAATAAAAAATTACTCTTTAAAAAATATTAATTAATATGATCTGACAAAGAACATTTATATGAGTTCAGCAGAACGTCTCATCTGGAATCAGCATTTCTGGTCTGTGAAATGCACAGTTAATATCCATGGAAGTGTGACTCATGTTCTCCAAGGCAGGAAAGGGTACACCTAGTTCTAAGCTATGAACAGAAAATTAAAACTTTTTTTTTTTTTTTTTTTTTTTTTTTTTTTTTACAATAAGTAGAAATATAGCAGGGAAAACAAAAAAAGAAGTCAATTTCTGAAGTTTTTTTTTAGATGTGTACAGTTGGCACACGGACCAATCCATGCACAGATTTATAATATACATGAAGAAAAGTGATACTGTTATTTGACATTATCTTCCAGTTTAGTGACAATTAATTGGACAGAATAAACCTAAATACTTTCATCCAGTATTATGCAGAAATTGTTTAATTCTTCAACATCTTATATATGCTTTTTTAAGGTATATCTCATTTTTAACATGTATTTCTATTGTACCCACAATATTTATCTGCATGCAGTTAATTCACTACCTCCGTATGCCAATAAATGTTGTGAGTAAAACATATACATCTACTGTATATGTTACTAACTTATAGTTAATAACAAATCAGATTTTAATGCTAGAATTGTGACTACTGTAGAAGTATTTACTGTAGCTAGTACGACTTCTTCATTGTATTGTCATTTACTCTGTTATTTTTTCTAGATTTCTTAGCATAAAAGTAAGCAATTTTGCACTGTACCTACGCCATGTTTTGTTGAATTCCCATCAAGATGGTAGTGCCCTGAAGCACCTGGAAATGTGCACTGATCTTCTGCAACACTAGTTTCATCTCTTCAAGACTAAAATTGATTTTTCTCAAACTGGCATGTAAAGGTACAAAGTGTACTCAGTGATCCATAACTCAAGTGAGTGCAACAAGACTAGCCTCAGTGGTTGAAGAAGCAGTAACTTTTTAAGCCTCTGCAAGCAACAGTGAAAAGAAAAGAAAAGAAAAGAAGAAGAAAAAAAAAAAAAAAAAAGCAGACAGTAGTGAAGAATTTATCTTGTAAAATGCCAGGCAGTCAAGTTGTTCTACTGCTGCTGCAGGCTATTGTCAGAGTTGCTAAGTAAATGGTAGAAATAGTGTTCTTTAATTGGAAAGAGCTGGGATACCATGGTGATGTGCTTTTTATAGCATACCTAATATAAACAGATAAAAAGGGATTTCTAAACTCAGATTTTATCTCTGCATTATTTGCCCGATTCTGTATTTCACTGTGAAAGTTTGAATCCTCCCTGAAATAGAAGGAAAAGTATTGGAGTTTCTCCTAGCTCTCCCCCACAACATAATCCTGTCTGTAACACCTAGGCTTATCAAAGGGAAAGCAAGTAGAATCGTAGAATCATAGAATAATAAAGGTTGGAAAAGACTTCCAAGATCATCTGATCCAACCATCACCCTTACTACCACTGTCACCCACTAAACCATGTCCCTGAGCACCAGGTCCAACCTTTCCTTAAACACCCCCATACGCCACCACCTCCCTGGGCAACCCGCTCCAAAGCCTGACTGCTCTTTCTGAGAAGAAATGTCTCCTCTTTTCCAAACCAAACCTCTCCTGGTGCAACTGGAGGCCATTCCCTCTAGTCCTATGATTAGTTATCTGCAAGAAGAGTCTGACTCCCAGCTCCCTACAAGTTGGACTATGCCTTTAAACAGAAAGACCGGTCAAGTCTTGCACTCACTCAGCCCCCATTAGCAATTGCCTGGCAACTCATGTACTTCCCTGATAAAGCAGAGCAGTACATATGTCTCAGAAAGGACATGCACAAGAAGCAGCGTCACCAATAGGCAGACCGCATGCTACTGTCAGGCCATGATGCTTTCTTAATACACAATCCGATAGAGAATACATGGTTTTAGATGTGATGTCATCTGTGGAGTCCCTGACCCGTTAACAACAAAATATCAGTATTGCTAAGTCCTGAAATAAAAAATCTGAATTTCACAGGCAGTTCAAATTTCTACATCTACTAGTTTCTGCAGTGTCCAAGACTTCAAAAAGGCTCTTTATTTTATTTTCACTACATGTACGTAAATCATAATGTAGGAGAAATGCAATGGAGCGTTCAGGCACTTGGGAGTAATGAGAATTTCCATTGTCATGGAATATCTTGATGCTAGCTAACTTGCCTGGTATTATTAAACTGAGGTAGGTAATGTAGAAATTAATAAAAACATTTAATTACTAAATCATGAGTAAGAGAAACAAATGTTTTCTCTTCCCCTTTCTCTACACTACATAGCCCAAGATCAAAATATTTCTTTTTCCTTTTGCAATCATCTGATAAAGTGGTAGATGCTAGCCTATATTCTGTTTTCAGTAACAGAAAGAATTGCTTCTCATCAATCTTGTGTGCTCAAAAATGTAAATTCTGAGAGTGAAAATGGAAAATCTTTATGAAAACCGATGAAATGTCATTCGTATGAACATATGAAAGCTATAGAAATTGAACACAATTTTGAGGGTCCAGACAATTCCTACTCCAAGTTTGTGTTGCTCTGACAAAAAATAGTATGGAAAATAAGTGAGCTGTAGAAAGATACAAAGATGATATCAGCTATGATTTTCTTTTTTAAAAAAACTTTATTGAAGTCTGTATATTTTACATAAAATTATTCTAATTATACCCCTTGCTTGCAGTAACTACCTTTTTTATTAATGAAGTTTCTGATAATCACAATTTCATAGAATCATAGAATATCCTGAGTTGGAAGGAACATACAAGGATCATCAAGTCCAACTCCCGGCTCCACACAGGTCTACCCAAAAATTCAGACCATATGACTACGAGCACAGTCCAAACACTCTTAAACTCTGACAGACTTGGTGCCGTGACTACGACCCTGGGGAGCCTGTTCCAGTGCATGACAACCCTCTTGGTTTTCTGATATCTAGCCTGAACCTTCCTGTCACAGCTTGATCCCATTCCCTTGGGTCCTATCGCTGGTCACTAGAGAGAATAGATCAGCACCTGTCCCTCCACTCCCCATCATGAGGAAGCTGTAGGCTGCGATGAGGTCTCCCCTCAGCCTCTTCTTTTCCAGGCTGAACAGGACAAGTGACCTCAGCTGCTCCTTTCTAGGCCCTTCACCATCTTAGTAACCCTTAGTTTCTTTCAACATAATTGTGGAAAGAAATAGCTCAAGTTACAGATACCATTTTCAGAGTGCTTCAGGTTACAATGCCACCAGTATTTTAATTCTATTCACTGGATGCTAATACATTAATCAGGATTAGATTTCTGTAATTTGACCATACTGTGATAGTGATTAGCACTGTGTGCAGCTTAGGCCACAGTCCTTAGAGTTCATACAAGTAATTGCATTGACATAGCAAAGAATTCTGACGCTGTTCCCAAGTACAGAGCAAAGACTGAATTGTCACTAACTGGTTTGAAACATTGCTTTGAAAAAGGGCCTATCATAGCAATAACATATCCAGATGTTCCTTTATCTCAAATGCAGAGTTATTAATAGACTGCTTCATCCTCGCTAAAAAGAGAGCCAGTTAACACAGCCTTACTTTTAATTTATGATTTGTTAGGTCTATTTCTTAATGTGATTAATGACAAATCACTACTTAAAGCATGGAACATTCATCAGCAGAACTGTAAGCCCTTAAAACAGGTGTTGAGGGAATTTGAGAACTTTACAATGCAAAGTTCTATTGTTTCTATCAGTCTAAATCACCAAAAGAACTGAAAACAAGTAAGGCTTTCATGGCTTTCATCCATACATGAAGGGCAAACGTCAAAATTTGCCAGTGCGGAATGTGAGACAACAAGAAAACAGAACCTTTCCTGAAGCTTTCTTGAAGATAGAAAGTTTTTGGTTAAGATTTGCCTTTTTTAAAGGATGAAACATTTAGAATCTTGATTACTGGGAGAAGGAAATAAGAGTGGAAAAAGAAAGAAAACCTAGAATGTAACTATATAGAATACTGACCTATATATCGTACATATAACACAACAAGAATACATCTGACTTCTAGGTATTTCTGAAATTACAGCATGAAAGATCAGTTATCAAAATAAATTATTTATTGTATGAAGTAAATGTCCACAGAGGACACTGATAAAAAAAAAAAAACTAAGTAGACCAGATGAGCCAGAGACCCTCAGGACAAAGACCATGAAAATTCTCAAAGAAACTTAAAAAACGGACTAAAAATAGATAGTGGTAGTGATTCTTCTTCCCTAAAATAGGAAAGGTATAAAATAGTTAATTAGAGATATTCAAAATCAATATTATTATTTTTTTCTAACATCTGTACATCTAGGAACATTTTTACTAGGTATCCTACTTTAGTACTAATTCCCCTAATGACTAATTTTAGTCATCGGTGATTTTTGCTTTTCTGCTCAGTTCTGTTCAGTTTTTATTTCTACTTCCTTTTCTTTCCACGTCCTGTTATTTCATCTTCTCTTTAATGTATATTGTAAGTTCTCTAGAGTAAAATTTTTTTCTTTGTTATAGGTCTGCAGAGAGCCTTGCATAACCCACCCATGATATACAAATGGTGGGTTTAAGTGATAGCATACAAATAAATTAACACAAAATGTTTATTGCACTTATACCCACTTATACCTAACAGAAACAGATGACTAATGGATATTAAACGATGGTTTAATTAATGGGGAAAGAAAAAAAAAAAAAAAAGCGGGGGAAAATCCTGTTGATAAACAGATCTTTAAAAATTATTTCAACACAATCTGTTGCAGTAATTACCAGAAAAAACTTCCTGGTTCTGCCTTCAAAGACAGAGAGAAAGAAAAAATGAGTGAGGGTGCCCGGGAGTACTGTTTATGAAAAGGAGGCCTGTGAATTGTGCAGTACTTCAGTGTCCTGACCACTGGAGAAGATTGAAAACTGACTAGAATAAAGAGAATCTGCAAAACTTGACTGCAAATAAACAATTTTCTTGTCTCCATTTTATTCAGAGTTGGCCATTATCAAAATGTACATTCATTCCAGAATGCAACCTTTTTAAAAAAATTATTGAGGGGCTGGTAAAGAAGTGTCAGATACTAATAATTCCAGTCTGAATATTCTCACTTGAATAATGACTTCCAGACATTGCTTCAATTCAAGGTATGCTAAGATCTGTGGCCTCTCTGGATTCTACGCAGATCCAACTATGGGAACACAGAAGTAGTTTAGAACTGCCCTCCTTTCACCTTCAGAAATCAGACCCAATCTCTGAGCCAGTTCCAGTACTCTCTGTGGTAGAGTAGCTCTTTTTTTTTTTTTTTTTTTAAATTATTTTTCAATTTTAAGTTGTGAAAAACAAACAAAAAACGCATAGTGGATAATTTTCTCTGTAGCATGATGCTTGATGGACATCCTTGATTTCTGTGCAAGAATGTTTGAAAGTGACTGATACTATGGAAAGATAGTATTGGGCTAGGTCTTATATAGGACCTTTTAGTTTTCATATCTATGTTCTTAATTTTGGTTGCTTCTAAATCTGACTTGTAATTCAACCCCTTAAATATTTCTAAACTAATGGTATTTCAAAATAATTATTTCTAAAACTTTTAATGGTTTGTTTTACCTCCTTAACAATAATTAAAAAGACAAAAATTCTTTATTCTTACCTCTAACTTTGAGTATTCTTCCCTTTACAAATCAACTATCCACTAATTATAGAGACTTTACACAAGATGTGTTAAGTGGCCTTTCACAAATGGTGTCTTCTAGCATGAAACGCTGGTAATATCCTAGTCATATAAATCCGTATATGCTACAATATAGAAGTCCAAGATTACCTTTTTTGAATAGTTATAAATAAAAACTTTGTACTTATTTTTGCGTATTTAATATTTTATTTCAATTTTTGAGTTATTAGACTCCTTCAGTATTATCTGTAGAATAGAGAATACTGAGAATAAATCAGACCAGAACAAAATAAAAATGGAATAATCTAGGAAAAATAGCATGAGATACTGTCTTTCACTGGTTGACCATGCCTTTTAATGAACGCTTCTACCCAGACAAAGACAGAGATGAAATTATATCTTTCAGTTAGGGAATTTGTCCTATCTGCCCAGTTTTCCAGCTTGACTGACTGGAAAAAGAGATTTTCCAAGCCACATAACTGGAGGTTGAATAATCATTGTCAAAAAGATGAGCCCTGAAGTTTGTCCAGTTGTATTAAATACATAAATAAAAATAATAAATAACAGGATGATGCTTGTCTACTATTGCTCATGATCAGCATGTCTTTCGTCACAGAACTGCACTGCTACAATGCACACCTCAGTTTGCTTGGAAGAAGAGAATTTAGAGCAGGTTAACAAAGTGACTGCTCAGTTTTGTTGACTTCAAGCTTATTGTCCAGCATACAACTGGATTCAAGCAGTAATACTCATGTATAGAAAAGTAACAGGGTAATTAACACAACCATATTTAGGTATTTGCATGGGATAAAAAGTGATTTTTATTCATCATTGGGAATAAGAACTTCTACCAGTAGATTTTGGGTTTATTTATTCCTCTACTAAACTGATTTTGACAGTTTTTTATTCCTCATGTTATTTGTCCTGGTCATCTTTGTAATAATATCCCATTTTAGTAGTCAGTGACTTCATTTTTAATTTTTTGTTTGAAAACAATCTATTTTCTTTGCCCTTTCTTATGTGATTGCTTGTGCACTTTCAAGTCCGGTCGAGTTTTTCTCTGACACTACATGCAAAGTACTGTAGAGACAGCATTGTTTTTGCTTGGTAAACATCTGTGCCATGAAAAGATATTGCCTGGGAAATGAATTAGGCATGAATAAGTTTTATATCCCCATTTAAAACAAATATAAAATAAATCAAATTATTGTTTAATATACTTAATTATCTTTTTATGTGTCGCATGTCACATAGCATATGTCCTGTAAAAAGCACTTGGTTTGGTCCTCTGAACATGTCATTTATATGCTAATGATGAGAGATGGAACAACACATTCTTGCCAGTCAGAATCCACTGTAAAAAATATGTGTCCCTAAATAGAGTTCTATTCTAAAAATTACATTAGTCCAGCCATACTTAATTTTGAAAAGGGCGAACTAACTGTAACTACAAATTCTCTGAATATGGTAAATAATTCATTTTATTGTAGAATATTTACCAGAGGATTTTTTAGGTTGGATGGAGCTCATCTAGTCCATCCCTCCGGCAGGGTCAACTAGAACCTACTTTACCATTCTAATTGAAAAAAAAAAAAAAAATTAAAAAAATAAAAAACTGCTTCATCCTTTCATCCTTTAAAAAGGGCCTTGACTAAGCTGTTTTTCTTATGTTTATCTTGGATTTCTTCTATCACAACTTGTGCTATTTACTTCTCAACATATCACTGGGCATCACTGACATCTGACTGATTTTAAAAGGCACTTAAATCTAGTAATAGTTTATACAGGCAAAAAAAAAAAAAAAGTAAATATATTATTAAAAAGTAGTTGTAGTTCTGAAAAAAATGCTAAGGGTGCCACTCAGTCCAAACTGTGTCTTCTACACATCTGAATTACTGTGAACACTTTATCTCAAAACATGATAAAGTACCTTTCAGTAATAAATTCATTATAGTACTTTGAAAATAGAAGAAATAGCTCTCTATCTGTAAATAATTTGTAGTATTTGCTTGGCTCCAGACAATAAACCAAATTATTTTGTGACCTAATGCCACTGAGAGCAGCAAATTCCTGTCACAGAGGTACACACTTCATCATTATAATATAGATCATGAGTATCACTAATTATGTATATTTTCACATTGTCTATATATACAAATACACTTAAAAATTTATATATCTAATACACATAATGTCATGTGTTCAACTGGGCAACATTTGCATTTACTAAGCTCTCAATTTTTAACAAGCCTGATATAAGGAACCTCTTAAATGCCTACAATATATTCACCTTTCACAACATATAATAAAGTCAAACACACTCATGCAGCTACTTCATTACAAACATACTGTCAAAGAAATGGAATCTTTAAAGGAATGAACTCATCTGGAGGTGGTGATTGAAAGCATTTTCGCATCTCAGGAAAGGAGCATTTTAACATGGCTTGTCACAGACATACTGTTAGGCCTTCATGAGTATCATGTAACACCTTTGGTACAGCTTCTTTAAGACTAGAAATGAACTTTTGCTATTGGTTCTACTGTAAAATTGAATTAATACATTGTACTCACAGGTTGTTTTATTCAAATGATAATTTTTGCTTGCTTCTTGCTATTCACCAGGAAATAACCAGCTCCATATGACTCATGTTGTGGGAGTTCAAGCCTGCTTGCACACAAAAGAAAATTACATAATTAAACTAAATTCTGCAAATCAAAAACATCTTTGTAATTGCCTAAAGATTATTTTATATTCCATTTTCAGAAGATGCTTCTCTGTGTACCTATTTAGAAGGAACATATATTATAAAAATTAATTTTAGTTTCTTAAATAATTAAGCAGTTTGGTGAGTTTTAGTTGCTGCTGTTGGTGGTTTTTTTTTTTTTTTTTTCCTCCCAAAGAATACTTCTCTTATGCAAATTTCTGAATTTTAGGTTTATGCTTCAGTTTTGTCCTGATTAAGGAAATGTCATTTACTGTACATGTATCTGATCTGAGTTTCATTTTTTTTTAAAAGATGGGCTATTGGGCAGAAAAATAAACAAACAAGCACTGATGTTCTTAACAATCTCTGAACTAAATTTAACTTAAGGAAAATATTTTAAAGTTAATAAAGAATGGAAAAATTACAGAAAAAATATTGTTATTTCAACAGACATGAAAACAGACAGGACTTTCAAAACACTACTTCAGAGAAGTAAAGAAAGGCCAGGGAGAATAGTGATTAATGAGTAGAGCTTTAGCATTTAGTTTTGTGGGTCTTCTTGGAGTCCAGCAGTACCAATCCACCAATCAGCAGTTCTTTCTGATGTGTTGTTTCCTAACCTAACTACAGACTGTCACTTCAATCTCTAGAGAATGTTATTGCCTAGGAAGACTGAACTGGTAAGGGGGAGAAAGAGACCAAGAAAATCACTTCTAATTACTGTGATGTCAATTTGGAGACTAACTGGAAACATCAAAAATCTATCCTTATTTCTTACACTAGAGTAAAACCAAAAAAAAAGTCTCTTGACTTCTTGATCCACAGCTCTGTCTAGTTCCTGAAAATGCCAGTTTCACTAAACAGGATTTCTAGACTACTCACAAGTGGGGACTTATAAAGGACTTATAAATTATGATAAAGGACTTACCATAATTTAATGATAATCGGTCACAGAGTTCTGTTTAGTGAATTCTAATGCTTCCAAAAATTGGATTTTGATGAGGTTTCTGCACTTTAATTTCTTCTCTGTATGCATTCCTGCTAAAGACTATTAAATAGAATACAGACTGAAAGCTAACCCACACTGCATACTTCAAGATGTTTTATTGGCTTTCGTGAACATTAGACAACCTGTCTGTATTTACCACCTGTTAATAACAGGATGGCACAGAAAATAAAATACATGCCATGAAGCTTACTGTTATTGTTTCCCATCTTTGACATTTTCCTCTTTGAACATTCTGCAAAGAAACTCTCTCTGGTTCTCACCATTTCCCTTTACATCCACTACATCAAAAGCAGAGAAGAACAGAATTCTTAGCCTAATATTGTGTAGGTGACAAAATATTTCTTATGCCTCTGCTTTGGTAACAACTTTGAAATACTTTTCATAGCTGCTTGACAAATCCACAATTTCTTCTGCCCAAATCCTGGCTGAATTTCAGTCTCATAATTACATTCCACCTACCTAAAATTCTCCCTTTAGTTCGAGTGGGATAGTGTGCCATTTTCTGAGCTCTGTTAATTTGCTTATAAACTCCCACAGATACTAAAGAGAAAGTCAGGCAGTACTTGGTTTCACTTTTCTAAAAACATTATATACAATGTACCAATTTTTCAGTAAAGCTAGTGAAAATATTCCAACAGACCCAGGCCATAGTGCTGAATCTAACACTGTTGCTGACCAACTAACTTTCTGCCCGTCTGTGGCAGCATTTAAGCTGATTCAAAGTGGTGTGGAATGAAAATTCTCTTGATCCAGAACTCATGAGCCAGTGCCCAATATAAACATTGTAACAGCATACCTGTCTTTTTTTTGAAAACTGCTAAATGGCAACATTTTTATTTCAGTGAGAAATTAAGAATTTCCCAAACTTCATTTTCCAGGAAAGAGAAATGTTAGTCCCTGGTACACTCTGCTTTTCAGGTCCTAGTGTAAATCTCATTCTTGGTTTAGAGATGTGACAAACACTGTAGAAGCTGTAGGCTTTCCCTTTATCAATTATTTTCTTGTTCATCCAGGCATCTAATTTTTCATTTATACTTGAAAAATACTACTAAACAATTACAATGCTCAGTTTCCTGATCACTACGAAACCTAAAAGAAGAGTAGTTTTTATTTTGGGATCATCGGATTTAGACTTGCAAACTAATATTTGTAAGACAAAAGCAATTATCATTAGTTGAACATGAACTTCTAAGCATTCGGAGTTTAAAAAGTTCCAAGATCATGTGGTGTTCAAAAACTAAAGCCAGAAAAAAAAAAGAATAATTGGTAAGAGGAATAAAGGTAGTATCTTGACAAATATCAGAAGAGGAGATATAAATTGAGATTTGTAAGCAGACCTTCTGTAGACTTTTTCTGCAGTTCTTCTAAGAGTTGTTCTGTCTAGCAGGACTATCAACAACTCTTATGTTTCCCAGACACCACTGAAACTCCTAAAGTATTTGAGCCCATTTGTTGTTCAGTTATTAATAACATTTGCATCTGTTCTACCTGATCTTCTCTGATCATTTTGTCTAGTGCTAATGTTTTACCTTTTCCTTTTTGAATTACTGCAGATGTTTGCTGATTCTAACCATACTACAGCTGCCTTTTAAACAAGCTACAAAATTATCAGAAAATGCATTGGACATCAGAAGAAAATTTCACTAGCAGCAGGTTTTCCACATGATGAAGAGACAGAATGCCAAGAAAACCTAATTTACTCTTTGTGTGAAGTAGAAGGGTTATATTCCTCTGGGTCTTTATTCCTGTGCATGCCACTTTGCAAATGAAACACACCATGAGTACTGTATGAAAAAAGCATCATGAATACTAAGTTGGTCTTGAGTTATACAGGAATATAAAATGCATTGGTTCTAGTTAAAATTGATTTTGCCTTGGAAATAAGTATTGGATTCACTTTCCATCCCCAAAACACGTAGACAGATGGAAAATATCATGGTTGCTGCTGTATATTTGAGTGATAAATATACTTACACAATAAAGAAAACCAGCAATATTGTTGGTAGTTTCAGGAAAAAAAAAGTTACTATTTCACTGCAAAGAGGTACAGCCTCTGGAATAAGTTCACAGAGTTCAGCAGTGTTGATTTACAAAAGAGAAAAAAAAAAAAAAAGAAAAAAAAATGAATTTTTATATTTTTTCCTTGTATTAAACAAGGCATAATTAGAGCTCCTGTTGGAGCTACCAAAAAGTCAGGAAGGCAAGGGGCTATGTGAAATTATAGAATTAAAACATCTTGTGTACTGTTGTAATAAGTGTAGCAGCTGCTAGATTCCTTGTGTTTCCTTTTATATTATGTTAAAATAAATTACTGGTCTGAAAGTGTTTTTCTAGTTACTGATCTTAAGTAAAAATATTGATGAGTACTGATGAGATCAGATAAACCAACAGGATCCAACTTTCATAACCATTTGAAGGCCCAAATGACTTTGAATATTTTAATCCTGTAAAATACATTCAAATATTTTTCACACATAATGTTCAAGGAACTATGCTTGATACAGATTTTCAGGCTTTTCAGATGGGCTTCTTCACAGTTTATATGTAACTGAAATGTGCAACCAATTTCTGCTCTATTCTAAAGTATCAGTTGCTGTTTAAAGAAGGATTATTGATGATACTGATTCTTGTCACCAAAAAAGGCAGAATTGATCAGTCTGGGGCTATAAAACTTGTTTAATTATTTACACAATTCCTCAGCACCTTTTAGACAGCATCAGTTGTACCACTTATTAGACCATTTTCACGAAATAAGAAGTAAAACAGATATCTTTGATTAGGTTGATATTATTGATCTATTATGATTTGATCAAGGTTAAACAAATCATAACTTCTTTTGCTCCTTTTATTACATTCTAATTATATACAGATTCTTACAGTATAGACTGAACAGTTTGCCAATGCATTTTATTTTAACATCAAATAACTTTACCATCTGATTTATTAATAAAGTTAATGTGTCTTTGCAGAGCCAGGCACCAGATCAGAAATACTATGGTAGACTGATATGATTGTCTGAGCTGGAGTCACCTTTTCCCTGCAGTAGCCCACACAGTGCTGTGCTCTGCAGTCATAGCTGGAACAGCACTGATATCACTCAAGTGTTGTGTCTACTGCTGCATAGTGCTGGCACAGCATCAGGACTCCTTCCAGACATCTACAGATGTAGAGCTGGCCCCTGAACTTAGAGTTTTAACCTAGGCTACTTTAGATGAATAAATAGCCATCAGATTTCATCAACAGAGCTTATCAGAGGCAAAAGATATGTCCATGTGATCACAGAGATCTTGGGCAGGCATAACAGAGAATACGTGCACTCTAGTATTTCAGGCTTGGATTATATTCTGTAAATGAAAATAGATTTGGTGAAGATTTGCAGCAAGGATACCTAGGTACAAGTGCAAAATATGACTGAAGAATTAATGAAAACTGTAAGGCACTGAAAGTGGAAAAAAAAAACAAAAAAAACTTGCAAGATGCAAATTGAAACATAGTTGTGTATGAAACTAGGCCACAAAACATTCTCGAGCCCAAGAAAACTCCTACCTACTGCCAAATACTGCAGATCGAAAACACCCACCATGTTGGTGAACACAGTGTACTCTGCACTAGTACATTGATGTCACTGGTGTGCAATAACACAGCAGGTGCTATGCTGTGAGGAATTAAACGTTGTAAGAGTTTTCACTCAGCAGAATCTGTCACTTCTCCACCTCCCAGCTGTTCTTGTCTTTCACTGTGGATGTTGGAAGGCTGCACAATCTGGTTTAAAGTATGGCAAAAGGAATTACCTTTCTATTGTAATTCTTATTTTGTGTTCTCTGCGAGGCTTCTGAAAATTCATCCACTATGTCTCTGCTATATTGTATATATTGCAGATATTTGCTTTTAAAGATTAACTAATATTTTCTTGAATTTGCATGCAAAGTGTTGTGAACTGAGAACGTCCTTCTGTTCAGTTTTATATTTCTACATTAAGGAGAACTGTAGGCATTTTTGCATTATATCACAGCACACTTTTACTATAATCCCCATTTACCTTAGTAACTGATCAGATTGCAGTTTATATCTGTAACAAAATACTTACTCATTTCTCTGTCCTATTGGCATACTTTTGGTTCTTTATGTGAAATGCCACATTTTGCATGTACCTCCCAACCTGTCCCATAGTTGAATTCTGAGCTTCAGAGCTCCATACTGCGTGAAATAACATTCTTCAGGGTTGAATACATTCTGATAAAATCAGGCAGCTTCTTTTTCTAACTCCCCAAAATAAAGCCTTGTGCCCCCAAATTCCCTAAAGATTTCTGTAAATTATTCACTTTGCAATTATACATACTCTTTCAACTTGTGGAAAAGTGTTTGTTCACACTGAGAATTGCATGTCCATTATCATTCTTTTCTCTCCCTGGATCTCAGACATATGCACACAGACCCACATAGCAACTCTACATTTTTTAAAAACAAAACCAAATTTTCTGCTATTCTGATGCAAGACACATCAGGAAAATAATGCTTCCAATAAATCTGAGAGAAACTGTTGGAGAGATACAGAAGTTTCGCCTGTTCAAGACTGGATTTTATGTTTAGCAAATTTTCATTTTCCCAAAAATGACCTGGCATAGAAATAATCATTTTGTTTTGTGTATTTGACCATGGTGAATAAAATCATAGAATTATAAAATCATTTAGGTTGGAAAAGACCTTTAAGGTCATCAAGTCCAACCATCCACCTACTACTACAAGTCCAGTGCTAAATTGTCCCAAAGTGCCACATCTGTGCTTCTCAAATACCTCCAGGGATGGCAACTCCACCACCTCCCTGGACAGCCTGTCCTTATTCCTAACCACCTGTTCCATAAAGAAATTCTTCCTGAGATCCAATCTACCCCTTTCCCTGGTACAACTTGAGTCCTTGCATCCTATCTCGTCACCTGAGAAAAGACTGACACCCTGCTCGCTGCAGCCTCCTTTCTGGCAGTTACAGAGAGCCACTAGGTCTCCCCTCAGACTCCTTTGCTCCAGAGCGAACTGCCCCTGTTCCTCAATCTCTCCTCATAATACTTGTTTTCCAGGCCCTTCACCAGCTTTGTTGCTCTCCTCTGCACACCTAGCTGCTCTTTCCTGAACCTATTCCAGCACATGGGGTTGTTGTGACCCAAGTGTATCACACGCACCTAGCCTTGGTGAATGCCATACAACTGGATACAGCCCATTGGTCCAGCCTATCCAGATCTCTCTGCAGACCCTTCCTACTGTCAAGCAGATCAGTAGTCCCACACAGCTTGGTGTCATCTACATATAGTATTTCATATAATTCTCCCGGGGAAAGATTCTGAGATAATGAGACACAGTAATGTACATAAGGTATATCTAGTTAATATGCATTAACAATTACAAGAAATTAAATTCTAAATGCTCCTATATTAAAAACATCTGTGTAATCCTTGCTAAGGGCAGAGACAGACCTCATGAAAGATAAGGCAGTCATCTAAAAATGGGAGAAAAAAAAAAGATATATTTGGGGCTACATCCACAGGGGCATTACTAGCAATGAAAGAGATGTAGTCATCTTACTCTATGCAGCACTTGTAAGGCTGCAACTGGATTACTGTGGAATTATTGGCCCCACAATAATTCAATAAAGACCTGGACATATTGAAATGGGTCCAAAAGAAGACGATGATGATCAAAGGACTGGACAATCTGTTCTATGAGGAAAGACTGAAGGAGTTAGGTCATTTCTCTCTGGAGAAGAAAAGGCTCAGAGCAGACCTCATCAAAGTTTTCC
The DNA here is from genome assembly GCF_963932015.1 of Anas acuta. Classification (NCBI taxonomy): domain Eukaryota; kingdom Metazoa; phylum Chordata; class Aves; order Anseriformes; family Anatidae; genus Anas; species Anas acuta. Next base: position 15,805,437 of record NC_088991.1, read on the forward strand.
AGTACTTAAAGGGCAGCTACAAAGAGGACAGAGGCTCTGTCTTCACAACTTGCCATATGGAGAGGACAAGAGGCAATGACTACAAGTTGCAAGTATCATCTTTATAAAAAATTCTGTTTTTTTTTTTACAGTGAGAAAAATCAATCACTGGAACAACCTCCCCAAGGACACGATGGCAGTTCCCATCACTGGAAGTTTTCAACACATCGCTAGACATGGTGCTAGGTTATGTTATCTAGGTTCTTTTCCATGAGGGGTTGGAGCAGATAATCCTTCATCAACAAGGGAGAACATCTCCTTCCAGCCCGTGTTGTTCTATAATTCTATGAATAGTTCTGTCTTAGTCCTTACATGCACCTGGTTTACTTTGTCATTACAGCATCTGAGTGCCTTCCAACATCCTCTGGAATATTTTTAAAGTCCAATAAATTCCCATGTAAAATAAATTATTAAACTACAGTTAAGTTGGAAGGTTAAAAGATATTCTTTAAAACAACTGATTAAAATAATTGTTTTTCACTTCTTTCTCAGACTAAGATTTACTTACCATTTTTTCATTTATTTCTTACATAGAGTTGCAAATGCTTTAAAATAATTTTCCTTTGCAGAATAAAATCTAAAATATGTCCTTCATAGCTAACTCCTGAATTTAACAATTACTAAACTGACAAAAGATATCTTTTACTAAGAAAGGCCATAACGTGCTTTTGTCACGCTTGCCTAATATAGACATTCATAAACCTAAACAAGAGAACACTGATTTAAATCCTTTGATTTTTTCTGATGCAAAGTCTAATCCTCAATCATTACACTACCCACTGTTTTTATTCTGCAAGTATGACAGTTTATGGGTATTGGACCTGGAGACTTTAACTTTGTATACATTGACACTTGTGTAACTGGTATCATGTATTTTACTTTTTGTGAAGTGCAAAGTATTTCTTTTCTTTGCATGTTTATTTTATTAAGAAGGAGATCGAATATGCCTTATTCTGTGGATTTTATCTGCCCAAAACATACAAAAAAATTGTGATAGTTTCTCTTTGTTGAAAATACAAGTTCAGTTTGGCTCAATAATATGTACTATTGTATAGAAGTAATGTAAAAAAGAGATCATAACATAAGACATACATTTAAAAAATTAATGAATATATGAAGAGAGCATCTCAGGGAGAAACAGAGTTGCAATTGTCTAGGCATATTGAGATATATAACCTGCCTGGATATAATGAATCTTAACCTATTTAATTAAAAATAGACTTATACTTTATGATACAGTGATAGGAACAGCCTATACATATAGGGACGCTAAATTTATCCTCCTTTCAGTTATCAGACAACGTCTGGCTTGGATTTGATCCATTTTGCAAGAATTTCACTCAATGGACTCATTTAGAGCAAGCTTATTATAGGAACTTGAGCCGCACTGATAACTACACACCTTCTTAGAAGGCAGACCCAATTGTTACCCCCTTTTGGCATCAGCTGTTTGAAGATGGATAGAGACAGATAATCATCCTAAAACATTAGAGTTCAAAGAATGCCAAATAGCATTAAATGTCAGATGGAGCACTGTGTTTTAAGAAACCAGTGGATAATATAGTGCTAAAATTGGAAATCAAACCATATATTTGCATTTGGACTTCTATTTATGGCGATGATGACTGAAGAGTATTGCCAAACAGGTTTGCATCAGACCAATGTTTTTTGTTTGTCTTCTTGCAATATATTCAGATACCAAGAATGTTGTTTTGGCAGATAGAGTATAGCCATTCTATTTATTATTATTATTATTATTATTATTATTATTATTATTATTATTATTATTATTATTATTCAAAATGTCCTACTGAGCTTGTATTTAAAGATTTCACAATTTCTTTCTCTATGTGGAGCTTTAAATTCAGGGAAGATGGCATTGCTGAAGTTAGTTACATTAGCAGCCAGAATTTGAAAAAGATCCTGTCAGATATTGTTAGGCATTTATCTTATCAGTGGTACATTTCATACATACTTAATGAAATAAGAACAGGAGATATTCCTGCCCTACAAGCAGCAAGAAACAATATACAACAAATTTTTCAATGACCTTCATTTATCTTTTTCCTTCTATTAAAAGCTGTTTTGATCATGTTTTTTCCACAGCACAAGGAAGCCAGATAACCGATATACTTCTTCCTCATCACTTATGAACATTTCTTATAGTTATGCAAAGTATGAGATTGCACCAATTACATAATATAAATGGAAAGCACTAAAATGAGGGGTTCTCCTTGCAAATTCATTGTGCTACTACTGTGTTTTCTACTTAGCTACTTAAGGATGTAGTTTAAAATACTTTTTCACCTAGGTTTCAATAGAAACTAAACAGTACAAATGTTCGCTGGATCTAGAACATTGGAAGAAGCATTTAGAGTATAAATTTTTCAATGAGGTTTCCAATACTAACTTCTCCCAACTGAGCTAAAAACCTAAAAGTAATTATCATACTCATAATATGACATTTTACCCTGTATTAATTATGAAATTATAAAAGTGGAGGGACAAAAAATTGTGTCCTTGTGTGTTTATTTCTTATGTAATAGCTAACTTCCATACAAGACTATGTATTGAGTACATATGTTTGAACTTAACTTCAATCAAGCTATAACTAGGGCAAAACATCCCCAAAAAACAGTCACTTACTTTGTCCTAAAAGTGATAAATTATAGAGGGATAGAAAAACAGAACAAAGAAAGGAAGTCTTCAGAAGAAATTGTCAGACACTAGCTTCTATACATTTACATAAGAGCAACTCATGTAGTACAAATATGAAATTCGTAGCTATATCTCAAATTTAAAAGAGGTCACCTACCAGATGACAGATTTCTTGTAGAACAGTCTTGATAATTTTTTCATCAAGGTGCTATCTACTGGGATATGACAGTGGGGAAGGGAAGTAGAAACACAGAAAACAGGATGGGAAAAGATGCATTAGAATTGTAATATACTCTACAGCTTTTAAAAGAGTGGGAAGACTTCATTAGTAGGAGCCAAAAGTAAAAATGAGAGCTAAAGGCAGTAAAGATAATACAGTAAAGGAAGATAATAAGATAAGCATCATGTCTGTATAACTGCAGTGACACACAAAAAAACAAACAAACAATCAAAAACTTTAGCACTGTGATTGAAGGGCACACAACAATAAGCACCAGAGCATAACATACATTTAGTATAAAATATCATATAGAATCATAGAAGTAATGGTCAGTAGTTCAGATGCAGGAAAAAATGGTATTATGATGCTTACAAAATTGTTGAATGAAATATAAAGGTAGAGAAATATGCAGGCAAACAAAAATGAGATATTTGCAGGACATAAATGAAGAAATGAAGAACAAGGACAATATGCACTCTATATAAACAATGATAAATTAACAGTTAGTATATTACAGAATAGGAAACTGATAAATAATGTGCAGAAAGAAGCAGAAGTAAACTGTAGTGCATTCGTAGACAGAAATTCTTAGCATCTCAAACACTTACTGAAAACTAAACATGGTAACAATCTGTGGAAACAAGAAATAAATTATGGAATGAGAAAAATGATGACAGTGTAGTTCTGTCATACTTCATATCATCAATTAGGATTTATAACACAAATTATTTGGCGTACTCGATTTTAAAAAAGGCAATACAGAAACATCCACAATTTGCAACTTATATTGCTTTGAAGATTTCTTTAAAATCCTTAAAAACAAGTAAAGTATGCATTGAAAATCTTGGTTTAGTTCACTAAAGCTTACAGATGTATCTTCTGGTTATCAGGTTAAATGATCTATAAAGAATCACTGTGAGAACGATCATTGAGAATCCCGCTGTTCCCAGTGGGAGTATAATCCGAGGGATAGAACACAGCTGTGTTTTGCCCTCCCAAGTAACCAAAGTCCAAGTCTAGTGGTTCTCAAGAAACAGCTCACTCACCTGTTCATCCTTCATTTTTTTTAATGAAGAAAAATGACTTACATGCAACTAGCATGTAAGGTAAGTATGGGAAGCCAGAATTACACATCTTACTTTTGATAGAAAATGCAACAAGTTTGTTGTTAGGTGTGGCGTAATGGCCACATGGACATCAGGATTCTTTAAGGATCAGTAACTTCACCTACTTTACTGAGGGCATAACTTCGACTAACTTTACTGAGGACAGGCTCCCTTCTTATACCATTCACTCTACAGCAGTACTTTTCCACTAACTATTCATTGGTCAACAATTTTGCCTGCCATCAGCAAATACTCAGCAACTTCCATGTCTTAATGGCTGGAGAACAAGCAGTCCGAGACAGCAAGGCGTCTCCTGAATCACCCTTCTTTGTTCCCTCCAAATTAAATTCCTGATGGCCTCATCATTAAGAGTCCGATGTTACGACCAACCATGGGGCTTGTCGACCCCTATGGCCACACTCTCACAGTTAGGTTTGTCTCACGCTCAAGCTCTGAGTAAGATTTTAAAATATGTTTTGAAAACACCTTAAGCATGTTTGCTTTTCAGATGAAATTTAAACAAAACAAAACAAAAAAGTCATAAGTTTAAGAAAACTCTCTCCAGTTTTTCATTTTTTTGGCAGTGGGTCACTTTTGACACAAACCCAAAAGTTTCTAAGTCACAGAATGTAGAAACTAGTTCTGCTTCTGTCAAGCTAGATTTCAACAGATGTTGATGGAAACAAATTCAGTATTAGTTCTCAATGCCTCATCTTTTCTGACACAGTACTCAAGGTGAGGCTGCACCAGCACAGGCACTTCCCTCAAACAACTATTAATGCCAGTGTTCTGAAAAGCAAGAAGAGAGGAACTTAATTCTGGCATAAACCTGTTGGAAGCAACTGTTTTATTGTGCACCAATCAATCAGAATATTGACATTGTCAACATGCAAATGCCAATCCATCATAATTCAGATACTGAATCAAGGCAGCAAAAGGATTCTTGAAAACAGAAATATATTAATGATTGTAATCTCAGATCTAATCCTTTTTTCCCTCCATAACATATCTTGCCAGTTTTTTTTTAATTAATCAGCACCACCACCACCATCTTATAAAAGATGGTGCTCATAAAAACTGAAGGCTTCAGTCAGCCATCAAAACATTGTCTGGTGTAGAGCACAGATGGAGAAGTATCACAACAGAAAACCTAAGTCAGAGAAGTTATGCTATGAGTTTATCAGACAAACGGTTGTGATAATTCACTGCCATAGACTATATTTTCTATGAGAACAGAAAAAAAGAAGAGCCTATTGTCAGTCATCATGATTCTACATTCAAATCAGTTTGTGTTCACAACGACCTAGATAAGTCCAGAGGAAGAAAATTAACTACAATGGCATCACAGAAATTCTGAATTCTTCAATTTGGATTTGTCAGGTATTGCAGCAAAGTATCTTTTGAAGTGAATATTAAGAAAAAGAAAGAAAGAAAGAAAAAAAAAGTTGTCAAATAAAATTGCCACCTAAATGCATCTTTGGATTCATGTAGAATTCAATATTTGGAGAGACATCCATACAGTCCCTCAGCTTAAATGGGAGATATCCACAGGTGAAAAACTGATAGGTACAAGGATGCATGATAAGGGCGTTTGATGTATTGGTTCTGTGTGGCCTTTTTTCAATTTCTATGTTGATAGAATTGCAACAAATATGTTGAAAATCCAAGTTAATCTGAGCCGAAAATGTAAGCAAAATATGAGAGCAAATTCTGCCTAATTCCAAACAATAATATTGTCCTGGTCAGGAAGCTACCGTAAAATACAATTTGGTATTTTTGCATTTTAAGAATGCAAAAACATAAGTAAAAATATTTTTTAAACCCATGAAGAACACACACAGTTCAAGATTGGTCTAAAAGAACTCCCTCCCTCCAATCATGGGCAGTCTTTTAATTAGAAAGGTGCTACGCTGAGTTAGCAGACAAAAGCCATACACAGGAATAAAGATCAGCAGTTTATATCAGTTTCAATAGTGTCCCATGTTGTCAGTAGAATTTGTGGCATATGCATATGAGTACCCCATCACCTTTCCTACTGAAAGTGAATATAAAATTCTTCAGCTTTACTTACAAGAGATGTTGGAGTTAAAATTGCCAAAGAAATAGCTATAGGATAGCAAGATATCGAACTACTTTAAAATTATTTTAGAAGAAGACAAGTTCAAGTGAAAACTTTTTGAAGAAACTAATTAGCAAGCCTTTCCTTAGTATATACTAAGAAAATAGGTATCACAAAGTTCTCTTTTTCTAAAAACAGCATGCTCCTCCATACTACATCAAAAGAAAAAAAATAGAAAAAAAAATGTGATGCGTCTCTAGAGAGAGAAAAGAAAGAATTCTGCAAAGAAAAGAAACAGAAACACAGCTATGTGTGTGGAAAACGTGTCTGTATCAAAGTACACCAACACTGAAATTCCTTTTTATGCAGAGGTGTAAGAAGTGCTAAGCAGGATTTTAGAAACCTCTGTAGGAAGGAATTCCTTCCCATATTTGTCCTTCTGTGTTCTTCCATGCCTGCCAAAATTAGAAACCTTTTCCGCAATCCTAGATGCCCTGCATAAAAAGGATAATTTTTCAAGTCATACAAAGGGTAAAGGTAAAACACAAAATAGCATTGTTATCAGAACTTCTCATTTGGTTGGTTTGTAAAAGATACATTACCTTCAGCAGGAGGTGCCATCTAATAAAGTAGCATGTCTTTATATTGCTTGCATTATGTTTGCATTAGTGTTAGAAGAAAACAATAAAGTAACAAAGCAACATCTTGCATGCCTGCAGGGATTAGGTCAATGTAATTGTTTATTGTGCATTCATCTGAGACTGCTGGTGATAAAAATGGTATGATCACCAACTTTTACCTAAATAGTTCTTTGCACATTTGATATTCCTAGGGAAATTCAGTCCAGGTGCTCACACATTTATTATCTGAAGCTTCATACAGGTAACAGGAAAACATTGTAAAGTTGGAGTTGAAAGACCAAATCAAAACTTCTGCGGTTAAGTTCTTTTTCCTGAGAAATGTAGCTGAGTATTCTCAAATGTAATTAAATGCATAGCAGGACATGATAAAATCCTCTGGAAAATAATGTTAGGGATGAGACGGGCAACTCTTATTGGATAACATAGCTTGAAATACATGACTTTGTTTCACAGTGCACAAATTGTCAATAAGTATTTTCAGATCCTGACAGCTGTGGCCAGCTCATTCTGCTGCCTGTAATTGTGCAAACTATGTTGCAGAGGCAGTGGGATCAAGAACAAACTCCAGGCAGCTGGTACTGAGGTCTATGTGGTCTATGTTTTCTAGCCAGGAAAAATGTATGAGCTTGGACTAGTATTAAAAGATGTCAGTTCATGTTGTACTGAAACCAAATATCTTACATAGTAATTCAAAATGAGCTTTTTTACTAATATCGTAAGAAACTACTTAGCACCTTTTTGGGTGGGACTCTACTTCTCTTTGATGTAAATCTCTTTGACAGATTTAAATTATTTTCTTTGTTGATAGTCAAGAACTCATAAGAAGCCCTGCAATTTAACTAATTTATTTGGTTCTCAATTAAATATCCAAAAATATGTACGTTGTAAACTTGCAATAACTCACGACAACTCAGGCTGTAATGGGTCTCTTAAATTTTCCAAAAGTAGGAAGTGAATGGTAAGTAGAAAGTAAATAAGCTTGCACCTTGGCTTTAAAATACAAAGGACTCCAAGATTCTTTAAGAAACCTGAGGCTCTGAACGTCTTAGTATGAAGGTCACCTGAAATAATGTCCCGGATTTTCATAATGATCAAACAGTACAAATAAAGGTAGTGACTGTCTCTCTACATTTTAGCCATTTGTATCTATAGTTTTATAACACCTTTTATGCTTGTTTATAGTAAACATTAATAGAGCTGTGGAAAAGATCACTTATAGTTTGCTCATATAGAAGGACAATTGTTTGTATTAATGAGATTATGATTTTTGGTTTCAAATAGTAACAATTAGAGTTAAAATAAGAATTCTCACAGTTGATCAGAGATATGAAAGGCATGCTATAATTAAGACCTGTATAACACCAGATCGTTTCTACTTATCAGATGCTTGCTCATACACCAGAAGATTATATAGACTACTTAGCAATGTTGTGAATACAGGGAAGAAAAAAAAGTCAGAAATAACTTGCACGCCTTATTAAGAAAATTATTTTTCCAAGCATTTTGTCTTACAATTGCCCTATCATCAAATCTGGCAAAGAAAACTGATCCAGAGATTATACCTCTGTTGTTAATACCAAATGGATTTACTGTATCAGTAAATCCAAAGGATGGTTGATGTTTAATCACTGAAAAATTCTTGCTGTTTTAAAACTGTGATCTCTATGAAGCTTTTAAAATTATATCTATTGATAAACTATTCCTTGACTTAGCAAAATGTCCAGCACCTTTGTATTCTGAAGGATTGAAAATGCAGCATATCATGAAATGTGCAGTAATAAGTTGCCATTTCATGGTGATATCAATTGTCTAAAAAGCAGTTATTTATTGTATCCATTTAATGTTTAGTCACTGTAGGAACTGCAGAACTAGTAGCTCTCCCTTTATAGACTAATATTTTAGCTTTGGGAAGAACTCAGGGGTTTTCTCAAAGATAGATAAATAGAGATATTCTCAACTCAGATATTACATCAATATCCAATTACATGAAAAAAGGTAGACGTGATTATGGATGTCTAAAATACATTAATCCATGGATGCTAATTTGTGTATATGCCATCAAGAGATTTCCACACTACTTTATGATACTGCGTAGACTAGCTTGAAACCAAAGATTTAAACTCTTCCACTTTTATACACAAAACACCATTTTTCATAAATATTGATTCACTTTCACATATGATATAATATGTAGCATAAGTAACCCTACATAAAATTCCCTGAGCTATGTTCTACTGTGCAGGTATCAAAATGTAAATGCTTTTCTTAGATCCTGAGTACTTTAAACTACAGGGAAGGATAAAAATGTAAGTTGCAAAATAAAGTCTTAAGTTCCTTCCTTCCAAAAAATCTATGACTTTGAAAACACAGGTGAGGGTTATGTTCACCAATAGATAGTAATTCTACTCTGACATTCATAAAGATGCAGGCACATTATGAAGCAACTAGTTAACAACATACATATCTCTAGATACTGCCAATTACATAGAGGTTTGCTAAGAACCAGTAAAATCACAATGATTTAAGCTAGAATGGATGGATAAAATCTCCAAACTTTTCTTTTCTTTTTCTTTTTCTTTTTTTTTTTTTTTAATAAAGAAACAAATATTTTTGAACCAAGTTATAGAAAAAAAATCAATAAAACTGTATACTTGGGTTTCTTTTGAACACAGTAACAGCTATTTCTTCACAAAGATATAGAATTTACTAAGAAATCTGCTCCTAGGATAAGTTATTATTATTTCAGCCATTTCCAGGTTCCAAAAGAAATGAAAATAGTTTCAAAAATGCAGGATGTTCATGAAATGAAAAAATGGATGATAAATTTGTGTCACTTGCTGCACATTGTCAATTGTTTGCTTTTCATCATAAACTGAAAAGACTCCATAGACCAGTCACTTGGAAGCAGAGCCAGTCTGAAGCCTAGGTCAATGAAGAGGCTACTTAATCTAGAAGGAAATAAATAATGTCAAAAGAAGCAAATCTGGTAGCAGGGAACATCTGTTATTCCTCCACAGTAATTTATTGCCTGGCAAGAACTAATGAATACAGTTTTTAAGGTATTTCTCATTGAGCTAAGAAGTTCACAAAGGAAAATCAGTAAAAATATTCTTCTCTGTTATAGAAATAGGTTAAAGACACCGCAGGAAACATGTCTTTGATAACCTGACTGGAGTTAAATAAATCAATGGTCAGCATTGTACTAAGAGCTGGAGATGGGAATGTTGAATTTTCCTATGCTTCACCCAGACTGTACAGGAGATGCAGCAAGAGAAATGAAAGGAAGAGACTCTGGTTCACTGCGGGTGATCTGGAGTATAGTGAAAGATCTTCCTCACTTGCAAAAAGGTTGGGAACGGTACAGTCAAGGTCTGAAATAATCACCTGCTTGCATACCAGAAATCACATTTGTTATGCCAATGACTAAGAAAGCGAGAAGCTGCATTATCATAAGCATTTTGCAAAGGCTTAGATTTGTTTTAACTAAAATTAATATCATGGGATCACAGGTAGAAAGGTTGCAGGTGAGTCCTTATGCTATATATGCTGACTAGCTAAAACAAAAAACAACTTGTATATTACAACTTGTGCAACTTGTTCCAAGACAAATACAGCAACTCTTTGCTCAGATGGATAATGGCAGGATGAGGGGGAATGGTTTAAACAAAAAGAGGGGAGATTTAGATTAGGGGTTAGAATGAAATTTTTCACTCAGAGGGTGATGAGGCACTGGAACAGGTTGCCCAGAGAGACTGTGGTTGCTCCATCCCTGGAGGTGTTTAAGAGCAGGTTAGATGAGGCTCTGAACAACCTGATCTAGTGGGTGGTATCCCTTCCTACGGCAGAGGTGTTGGAACTAGGTGATCTTTGAGGTCCCTTCCAACCCAGGCCATTCTATGATTCACTAGATCTATATCTGATTTTGTGCCAACTTTCTAAAAAATTGGCTACAAAAGGAAGAGTTTCCTAAAAAAACTTGAATGTGTGTGCTGGTTAGTACAGTGGGGAACAAACAGCATTTATGCTTCATCCAGTGAAGCAGAACAAAGAAAACTAATCTCAATTTTCCTTTCTTTTTCTGTGCCATAGGACCAACATTAGCGCAAATGTTTCATAATAAAAACTTATATTTATTCATTTTGCAAATGACATGATGGTAACTGAGCTGAAAAGTTTTGTTCCTATACTCTGACTTGTCAAGTAAAGAAACAAATCTTTTTCAAAGAAGAAATCAATCACTCTTAAAATTGTAATGTCTAAGAATATAAACTAATTTCTGACTTCTTGTTATGAGCTATAGTTTATACTATATTACAAATACTCCTAAAGGTAATAAATTTGACATAGAAAAAAATAATATGAAACCTAATTACATTTAATTTGATTAAATTAGAATGGACACTTTACAGTAATCTCATTTAATTCAAGACATTTGTAAAAATTGCTAACAATGCCTTAGGAAAAAAAAAAAAACAACACACATATACAGAAGTTTTACATTTATCAGCTGTCTACCTTCCCCTCTACTAGGGGAAAGATGAGAATGGAAATGTCATGTTCTGGGTTAAATTCTGCCAAAGACAGCCACTTTCTACATTCCACTGACCTGAATCTGTTAATAAGAGCCATAGTTTTAGAGCTAGAGAAGAAATGGGGTACAGAAAAGCACGGTATTCCTACAAGCTCTCTCTCTGCAAATGTATGGGAATCTTACTGCTATTTCTCTGAAAAAAAAAAAAAAAATATATATATATATATATATATATATATATATATATATATATGAATCTCACTGCTTGTCTCATCACATTTATCCTAAAAAGAATTCATAGTGCACATTAGTAAAACCTTTTCTTTGTGTAAAGGAGCTCCATGTTGGCATAAGCCTGGGTCAGAAGCTCTGTTCATTGCTGATAATGTTGATCTTAAAATATGTGGGATGGAACAGTCGTGCTCTATATTGCCCAGATAAGGAGTTAAATATTTTATCTGGTAGAGAGCCACAGCTGAAAATCAACTTTAAACCAGCTCCTCTTGAGCATTTTGTGTAAGATCTGTTTTAACCTAGCTGAAAACCCCAGGTACTCAAACTTGATGCTCTCAACAGGAAGAACTTTTTAGAATGTTGTTTTTATATTTTTGCCAACAAAACTTATTTTATAAGTTCCTTGGTGATTATTTTCAAAACAAAATGTTCTGAAGAGATTTGATGTTTCCTTGTTGAAGCATTCAATCATAAAATGGTTTTGAGTGGAAGGGATCTTAAAGATTACAACCCCTTTGCCATCTTGCTTTTACCTTTATTCACTGAAGAGAGAACACTTAGCCAGTCAAGAAAGAACCACTTAGTGTCAAAACTTACTTGCAAAGGTTTATTAGTAGAATGAAACGGTAATTAGTTTCTCTCATTGACCACCAAGCCATCTTTTCAATTACTGATTCATCATCCAATTGGAGGTCTCTTTTTATTTTGTTTTATATGAGAAACTTGGTTAGACATATTACATATTTCCAGAACAACCTGAGCTAAACTCTTCTTCTTTTACTTGCCTTTCTTCCAAACCTTGTTAACTACTAAAATACCGTTATATACCAGCAATTAAAAGAAAACCAATCTAGCTATGAGAAAAACAGCCACTGTTTTTATACAGTACATATAAAAATGTCTTCAACACTAAAAAATCTGCTTAAATATTTTCTAATTATCAGTAGTGCTAAAATTTGCTTAAATGTTTATTCACTTCAGTGATTCAGTATCTCACTTTTTCTCCAATCTTTTTTTTTTTTTTTTTTTTTTTCTCCGGTGCCACAATAAATCAGGCTGTGAAATAAGCTTAGTTTAAGCAGCAAAACAATTACGATTTCACATTTAGCAGCTCAAAAATTGCCTTATGTTCAAATGCTTCTTACTAAGGTTCCCAGATACATTCCACAGAATGACAGATTCTTATCATAACAGAAAAATGCTTTCTTTGGGCAAACTAAGGCTTACCATCACAGGCTGTGTTGAGTATGTATTTGAGGGTAGAACCTGAAGAAAATCTGTTTTTTTATTTGATATTTACTAAATTAAGTTTATGATGATTAGATGAGATTATAAATAATTTACCCAATTTAATCTGGTGATTATTAGAACTTTCTAAATTGAATTTATATATAAGCAACCTCCAGAAAATGAAAGTCTTAGCCTACTTGCATTAAAAAAAAATCAAAAAAGTATCAATACTATTGATCAAGATACCAAGTTTATTATGAACATGAAATTCAATTCAGATTTTTTAATGAGTTTTTAGCAGATGTTAGTTAAGTTTAATAGAAAAAATGGAGAAATTACTGTTAATATTTATACTGAGTTGAAACATAAGTCAATATCAGTTTTCCATTAAAAAAGGAAAGGCTGTAAATCAGACAAATCTAACATTTAAATAATTTTGAACTATTAGAAGTTTCATATATTAATATTGAAATCTCTCAATAATTTCAAATAAAAAATTGTATATTTAAAATGTTTATTTTAGTTTGATTTAGTTATCAAAATGAACACATTTATTTTCAAGGAAATGCTTTTTTTTCAAATTATTATTATTATTATTTTTTTAGGAAAAATTTGAACTGTCTTATGTATCAGATGTGTAGTTGTATACTATGTATATGTATATTTGTGATTACAACTACGATACATCTATATAAAATTGTGAGTCTTATCATACTTGAGCCAATGAGAAAAGTCTTCCAGTATCAAGAGTGAATTTTACTTAAAGAACTAAAGTAGTAAAAATCTAATTCCAACTCAGGGTGCCCTTGCTTGGACAACATTCATTTAAACATATGATATTTAACATAATTTCAGTCTTGGTCTGTCATAACTTAGACTTACATGGCTTATTAGAATGTCCCCAAAATATTCTTCCTTACTGCTATAGCTTCATAAATGAATAGAAACCTAAAACACGTAAGTAAATAGATGGTGAAAATAAAGTTTGTTCCTTGTAAGTCTTTCAGACAAAAGGAAAACAAACAAAGAAAACAACAGCAATAACAAATGAACAAAAAATGGCACATCCAGAAATACATATCCACTCTAGACTTAGGAAATCTTATGAGAAATCATGGATCATGTCTTCTTCATGACCATTCAAAATAGCATCTTATTCCCACAGATTTCACAAGCAGCAGAAAAATTGAATCACAAAGGAAGTTAAACATAAAGCTTATGTTAAAATTTATTACATTCCAAACTGCAACTGTGCTTCACAAACATAGCAATGAAAGAGGAATACAAACCTTTTAGAAATACCATTGCTCTGGAAGCCTGAAGATATCAGAGTGAACATTCATAAAACATTTGTCCCTTTACATCAGGAAGACATGATGATGAGTGCCTCTTTTAACACCTTCCTACATGAATATTTGAGCATCCAGACATTTAAAAACAGATGGGATTGGGGAGAGGCAGAAGTCTTAATTTGACTAAAGTAGTAGCTTTTCTTCAGAGTTTCAATAGTTGTGAACTTTTCAGGTGTGGACCCATGGGCTTGAAATCATACCCAGCACTAATGGCTGGAAAACAAGTACGTCGGTTCAGAAAATGGTGGTGGAGGAGCAAGAATCTTATATTTTGGGCTACATACTGTTATACAGACAAAGTAGATGGGATGCTGTAAGGAGAAAAGTCACTGCCTGAATGAATTTATAAATTTTTATTTATTTTGAATGCCATCTTCCATGGTGGCAAGCATCATATATAAAGATTTCTCTTACTTGAAAAAATGCTCAACTACATAAAACTGAAATGAATTCCTGAATCTATTGGCAATAACATTCCAACATCTCATAATTTTACAATACTTAGGTATTAAACACAAAAAAAAAAAAAAATAAAGGAATGTTTAATATGAAAGCAATTAATGAATTGATAAATGATTCAGAAACTGAACAAAATTTTATCTGTTCTTTTTATTTATCCTTCATGCCAATTTTGTCTAGATGGCATAAGACCACCTTCTGTAGGGTGGGAGTGGGAAACTGTGACATCAGAAAATAGACAGGAGTGAAAATAATTATCATGCAGGTGTTATCTCTGCCTCCTGTGTAGCAATTACTGAATGTACCATACAGCTTTATACTATATAAAAACAATGTTCTCTTTTATTTAGTGTTGTATATCCAAATGCAAAAGTGACCATTACTGAAGTATATCAGGTGGAGCATACAAACTCACTGATGCTGAGTACAGAAGAAAGGTATTTAAAAGAATTAGATGAGAACACTATCTGGCTTTATAGCACAATTCTGTCATTAAAAAAAAAAAAAAGAGATTGGGATCAGAAAACAATTTATTTAAGCCACAACATACTGGGCATTCTCAAAATAATAAATATAACAAAAATAAATAAATAAATAATCTAGGCATTAGCCTAGGTTGACCATATGGTCCTCCAACATACAGGTGGAAAACAAACAAACAAACAAAAAACAACAACCTGTCCATTATTCTTAAATACAGCCAGAAACAGAAGATGCAACAAGCTCGCTGTTCAGAACACTCCTTCTAGTGAAGGCAAGTTTTTATAAGTCAAAGAGCACAGTTGCTATCTGATGGCTTTGCAAACTTTTCTTCTAAATCTTGTGGAACTGCATGTGTTTGAACTATCTCCAGCTCTTGTGAAAACTTGCTGTTGGACCACCCAACAAAGTTAGCAATCCAAATGTGCTGCATTAGAAGCAACAGTAATCCTAGTCCAGCCCAAAAATCTACTTCATCCTTTGCAAGGCTTATTTCAAGAGATCCACCTCCAATAATGATGGGTGAGTGAAGCAAGATGAAGTAGCTGCTCCAGACAGAATTACTTGGTTTCAGCAATAGTGATTCCCTTTTGAGACGGAATAAAGGATCTCCATGTACATTATTATGTTATTGTTGAACTATTGCTAGAAGGAAATTTCAATCGCCAGATAGAAATTCCTTTTATATGCTTCAGATACCACTTTTTGTAAGCTTGATCTTAATGGAAGACATTCCTACTGAATCCTCAGTGAGAATCACATTTTCCTAACACACAAATATTGTTTATTCACATATGCAAGACATCCTTAGATATCTGCAAGCAGATGCCAAAATCACCTTCATAGCTAGGTTTCTGTACAAACAGTAATGAACTATTTGGCTTGTAGAAAAACATACACTAGTTAACACACAAAATTGCAACTTCAATGTTATCCACACAAAGCTCTTACCAAAAGGGAAAACATATGTATATTTTATTTTTGAACATTAAATATTCACAGAATGTTTATTAAGACAAATACATAGCCTCATCAAAATGAAAGACTTGTGAATTTTTAAAATTAAAAATGAAAACATAATGCTAATAAGACCTAATGGCATAGTTAAATATTTAAAATACATCTGTGAAAATGTCTTTTAATACCCAGATAGCTAAACAGATTTTTCTTTATAAAACATCTTCAGCTACCAAAACTTTGCAGTGCATCAGTTAACTAATTAAAAAAGATATTTTTATTCTCTCTTACAGTTTCTGTCTTCTTCATATATAAATAATACATATTTCTTCTCAATCAGCTGGCTAAGCCAGATAAAGCTTACAGAAGTAAGTTGTACCCCATGTTGGATATATTAGGGAGCATCATTCCTTTAAAACAGATTGGAAACATATTGTTTTCTATATAAGGTTTTTCTATAGCTTATATTATGTTACTTGAGATCTATGTCAAGTGGAAATCAAGTAGGAAAATTATTTTGTACTTGCTAATGCTGTATACCTATTTATAAGATACAAGATCCTACAACAGGAACTGTGGTTACTTTATTCCAGATGGTGGCACAGGTAGCAAACAGCAATGACAGAATTAATTGCCATACCAAATTCTAACTACTGGTTTTGTTGACTTATTTATGGCTAGAGCAATGACAAAATTTATGAACATACTTCAAATTATTCCTTGATGGTTTAGTTTGCCTTCTCAGCTGTTGCTACAATTAGATCTTACATGGACTGAGATCAGCAATCACTTCAGATTCATTACAGAAAAGATTCATTCACAGATACATCTTTAGACAAAGCAGTATGCAGAAATAGCAGTTAAACTCTGTAACTCTTGATGTATTTATTCAGGGAGGATTTATAAAATTATTTTTAAATATTTAAATAAAAAGTTTAAATAAATCAGTTCTACCCAACTTTGACCTCCATTCTTAATATTTAGCTGAAAATATATTAGTACACAGAAAACAAAACAAAACCAACCAACCAACCAAGTAAACATAAAGCACCCTTTGCTGAAATATGAATCAGAATTTCAAATGTCTCAATCCATCCAACCTCACAATGGCTAGCACATCAATATTTCTCAGGTCTTTTGGAAAAAGGTCAGATGGCCAAAGCTTCTCATTGAAAAAATCTTGAAGCTATAAATGAAGAGCTTTTTCTTCACTGATCATTACAAGGAGGGGGCATAGATTATACAATAAAACCACCAGAAGGAGTCAGTCCACCATACTGTACACTCTCACTGGTATTTTTTCTTTATTTGGAATATAAAAGGAGGATTATACTA
This sequence comes from Anas acuta, assembly GCF_963932015.1. NCBI lineage: Eukaryota > Metazoa > Chordata > Aves > Anseriformes > Anatidae > Anas > Anas acuta. Next base: position 15,822,738 of record NC_088991.1, read on the forward strand.
ATCACAACTTTTTTCAGCTCTGACTTTACTGATGGCCAAAACGTTAAGCACAATAGCTTGACACATTGCCCCAAACTGCTGAAGTTCTCTGTTCAGCAATGTCTGAAAATGGTTTCAATGCCACTTAAACAGCTTTTGTAAAAAGACAAAAACAAACAAACAAACAAACAAACAAAAAAAAAAACATGACCATGGAGTGTGTCTCATTGCTCACTCTTAATTGTAAGGACATTCTGTTAAGAAAATGACATTAGTGCCCTTCTTTAAGATAACAGTCCCTGGCTTGATCTTTAGTTTGATTAGCTTTAAATTCCACAGATTTAAACTGAATCCTGTACTTATGCATAAACAAAGTGATGCTAGTTTGCTGCAGTAAACAGATGTCACTGATCTGCACAGTGATCCTGAAATCATGTTTTCCATTTCTCTTGCAAAGAAGAGTGTGATCTCTAAACAGCTGCTTTGTTGACTCCCACAGGTATCTCCACTTTATTTTGATGGAAATAATTTCTATATATAGTGTCCATATGTTCCCTTTCTTTCAACGACTTAGTAGAAATTAAGTAAACAAACAAAAAAATCCCACTTCAAATGACTGCGTAAAGGCTACCCTCTGTTTCTATACAGCTACCAAAAAGTCCTCTCAGAAGACCATGAAGTCCCCATAAGGACTCCATAATGGTCTAAAGGTAGTAACCAGGGTCAAAACCTCCTAATTTATTGCTGACCTTTAGTGTTAAATTCAATTGTGCTTGTCTGTGGCTAAAGTTCAGCACAGGAGTAAACATTAAGCAATGTTGGGGCCTTTATCTGGGAGTGAAGGTTTTCAACCTGTTTTCAGATGAGCAGTGAAAGCAGTGGACTGAATTTTGATTTTTATCCCACTCACATCTACATTAAAACAAAACAAGACAAGACAAAAAACAATAGCTCCAAGACTGAGAAGCACCACCATTTGAACAAATGGTGGTCAGATGTTCTAAATTAAAGACTACCTACTCTTATTTTTCTGCTTTAGTTTGCCACACAAATTGCAATGTAATATTAATTTCATTTGTACACAAATTACCCATTACAAAATAGGTACCTACCAATACCTCTAAGTTCAAGTTTTGGCTCCTATAGTTTAGAATTTCATTTCTTTCATTATTTTTTTTATATATATATTATTTATTTATTACAATTTTTGCTTGATTTGATTCTTATATTTATGCCTTGTAAGAATACCATAAAAAATCTGTTGAATTTGTGCTGTGGGAAAAAACTTTGATGTGTCTGATGTTCAATCCTAGCTTAATTTGTAAATGATAAATTGGGAGGCTTAATCTCAGTACCCATATGTCACATCTCAAAACCAGATCGCACTTTGGGATGAACGGCAGGCTCTGCTTAGCAAAGCTTTAAATTGACATATTGGAGTGGGTTTGAGAGATGCTCAGGAGGAACACTTATTCATCTTTTATCACTGGTGGAAGTATTCATACTTCAAATATATCAAAAAACATCAAAGGATTCTCATGGACAACTATATATATATATATTATTTTTTTTTTCTTAGTGTCAGTGATCCACATATAAGGATGTTTCTACCTAAGTGTTCTAAGCAATAGATACAGCTTCCATCTATTAGCTTCAGGTTCCATACAGGTAGGGAAGAATGGTCATAAGACATAGGGAGCATAATTAAATTTATATATATATATATTTCCTTTTTTTCCTTTCACAGACAAAATGGATTGTATTGCAGTGCATCCTAAATCCTGAAGTATCCACCACAGCCTTCTGTAGCTTTAAGATCTAAGCATGGCCAACTAGTTATCACATCTTCAATTGATCTTCAGACAATTCTTACTAGAACAGTCATTTGCTAAGGCTGGGGTAACAATACACATAATTTTTGTTCTCTAAACACCATCTTATGTGCTTCAGATGCATACACATCATAGTAAAACCCTTCTTCTTCTATTAACTCTCTGCTGTTGAAGCACTCTACTATCTTGCTCCCATCCTTATTCATTAGTAGTTTATGTGCTTGCAAACGTAGAAGATAATTTCAATCAGAATTGAAACATCTTATGCCCAGAAATGGCATCTTAAATACAGTTTTTTAGGGACTCTAAAACTTACTACTTGAAATCACATTATAAAGGACTGCATTCCAGTTGCCAGGAGTGGAGAGAGACAACTTTTCTTCAGCGTTGTTCTCTCCTCCCCCATGTGTCTTCTAACAACTTTACAAGGAATGGAAAAGCCATTTAAAGAAAAACACTATGAAGCACTAAGGCCACAGCATTAGTAATCTGATATTGCATGATTAAGAAGGCTACATAATTAGCCCATTTCACCACAGGAAAACTTGCCAGTGGTCTTTGTTTCCTTCATTAGATGGTTAAAATAGCAAGAGCAAAAATTCTGGCTTTTCTATCAGGAGTTTTTAAAGGTAGGATAGCTGAAAAGGGAGGTATTAAAAATCTGATATGATAACCAAGATAACCAGAATGTGACAATATGAAATAGCTTTAAACTTTAAAGGAAATTTCTCTTAACAGATGCTTTTTCTAAAGTCTTATTTTCAAATAATAAACAAATGCAGTAGAAAAATTATGAAAATTTTAAAAAGAACCCACAAGTCATAGCTCACATAATCACTGGAACAGATTCTGTTATACTGTTGCTAAACCTACAGTGCCTGATGGATAGTTGGTTTTGTGAGCTTTGTAGCCCTAGTATAAGCTGTATTATCCCTGCTAAACAGCATTAATCACAAAAAGAAGAGGTCTTCATACTTCATTGTGCGTGACAGCCATCATTTAAATTACAGCATCTTTGATTTGCTCTGTGCCAACGTCAAAATTAGGGCTAAGATTTGCACAGATTCCAATTTTAACCTTTGATTTAACCTAAGATTTGAATTTTAACCTTTGTTCTAGTCCTGTGACATAATTCAGCATTTCTCAGTATTTTACAGAGACTGAATTTTATTCTTTTGCATAATTTTTATTATACCTTCTAATTTTACAAACTTCCTATTGAATGAAATCTGATGTTGCTCTGATTGTTCTTTCCTCAACCTCACAAACTGTGGTCCAACCAATGCATTACCTTCAGGAATTCTGCTCTAGTAACTGCTCAGTTCTGTTACAAAAACACTTGCACATGCAATTTTTCACATGAGCTAAATTGTGTGGAAGGAAATGGGTAAGTGTTCCTTCCATGGAAGAAGCAGCGAATGACTGGAAGAAGTTGACTATGTGGATAATAATCATCTCTTCATCATCATTCTGGAAGCACACAGCTATCAATCCATGCCTAATCTTGACAATGTATTTTTAACAAACTCCTCATATAGCAGGAAATGATAGCTGCAAAAGCTGATTTATCCAAGCTGCTCTGCTAGTTTCTATTCCATGACAGGATAGCTAATATGCTGACAGACAACTTAGGCTGAACTGTTCTTGATCTCATTGTGTGCCATCTGATGCAAGTTAACTACAAAAGATATAAATTATCACACAGACAAACTTCTACAAAAACTAGTGGAATTACTTTCAAGCCAAAACTTGAAAAATAGCTTAGTTGCCTAGTCACCCTATAGCTTGTCTTAAACTAAAATAAATCAAGGCTGTTGTAACAGAGAAATGTTAGAGAACAGAATTTATTTTTTTTTTATTTATTTCTGTCTATGTATACATATACAATTATTAGTGATTGATTAGACCCAGGGCAAATCTAGGTCAAAATGTTAAATATTGATATAACCATTGGCCTGAAACGTTCTTAAAGTAGCATTTATTGTTGATTCTTGTGGGGGAAGAAAACAAAACAAAAAACCCACTGACTCCAATCCATTCTAGGCAAAGCAAACAAGAACTAGATTCTTGTGGGAAAGTAGCAGCAGTAATACTATATAAACTGTCAAAGTCTGTGGGATGATTTCACAATAGCAGTGCTGTCTAACTTCATCCATTAAAAGTCAGATTTATCTGAAAATTCTAACCTCACAGAGGCAAGAAAAGCAGAATAGTTCTCTATTTAAATAATTTTGAGTTTACATATTTTTAACATGTTATGATTTTCAACAAAAAATATTGTTTTTAGATTGAGCCTTGAGGCAGTATCTAATTAAAAACAGCAAGTAAAATTAAGAAAGTAAAGTAGTGTTAATCCTGGAAAACTAACAATACATTTACCTTTTTATTTTTCCTTGTACGTTTCATTGATTTTGAAAGGCAATCCTTTTTTCCTGGCTTCATTTTGACACTTCATTAGCCAGTGGGTCATCACCTTTCACCCCACTGAGTAGTGGTTATTTTTCATGCCAACAAAGACAGAGAATTCAGATCTGATTTGAATTACAGGTAATAAAGGGTAATTATCTGCACCATTTTTTTCTGATGTGTATCACTGTCTCTGAATTGGTAGAACTAGATCTTTGTAACTTTGATGACAGTGGATTACAGAATATAACTAGTCCTCTGCTATACTCATTGGGGCAAAGACTTAGAGATCATGCATTCAAATTTGTGTAATTACTGTCAGTTTAATGATGAAGATGAAAGAAGATAGTGTATACTTAATTAAGCAGAGAAGCATATGAAGATTTTGCATTAAACATTTAATGGAACAATAGACACAGAACTGGAAAAGGTACTGTGGACAAAACATATCCCTTTATTTTGAGTAGACAGGACAAATAGTATGTGCTTTTTTCTTTCTCCTCCAACTTATTTTTTTCCCCCTAATATAATGATAATTGTGCAATTAAGGGAGCCATGATCAGCTTTAGGATATGTAGCGAAATTTCACCTTTCTTCCTATGTGAGTCAACGATGAAAGGTGCCAGAATAGATGCACTAAAGTCCAAAGGTATTCATCAGAGACAGTGTTGACACAATGGCAAAAGCTTTCTTTTCCCTGACTGTAACAAATACAAAAATAAATAAATAAATAAATAAAAAACACACTTGTCTTAATTCATATGTTTAAAATTCACAGCTTCTAATTATATTTATTTTTACAACATCCCCATGACATGGTAGAATGCTCCCTTATATAGAGAGCAAAGTAAGGAAGCATAGGCAAACATTGAAAGGACTCAGACAGCCTAGTCATCTAAGAAAGAACAGAACCCCCCAAATCCTTCCTAATCCATATGGCACACAGTGATCACTGTAGTGTCTACAATACATAAAGTTCTACATTTCCTCATATGTGAAAGGGTCCCACACTTCAGATTGTTTCTTACTTGGCTGAGATGCTCAGCACAGCTGCCACGTCTAAGCCCGTTCAGGCTGCCTGTCTCTTCTATGTAATGCATTCCAGTAGGCTTTCTCTGGCCATACTTTACATGCATTATCATGTTCTGCAGGAAATACAGCAAGAATATCAGCTTGTTGGAGTAAAAGCTGGTTAGGGCTTAAAAAAAAAAAAAAAAAAAAAAAGCTTTCAGTAAACATATTCCATGGAATAGGGAACATGAGCCTGAGGGCAGAGTAGTACAGAGGAATGCTAACAAAAAGCTAGTATAATGCTACCACCTATTCCTGGACAGATTACTTCCACTGCTGAAGAAAATGAAAAATGATAGGGCCACAAAATTATTATATAAAATGATATATGTATCTTCAGCTATGTATTAAGAGAAATCCTTGTTCTGATATTGAAATATGTGATACAGTTATTCAACTAAGATTCTGGTCTAAGCCATGCAGCCTCAGCCCAGGACTGTACTCCTAAACTACCAAGGAATTTAAGTTTTAATGTGCATCCTCCTCTTTGACAACTTTATTGATTAGTGTAGATGATGTCCCTTCTGTGTGCTATTGTAAATCCCATTGCAATAAGCCTCCTTTCCCTCAGTGCACAGGATCATAGGTGCTTACCTCAGAGTTGTGCCTGTTGCACCAACAGGTTATAACATATTAAGAACGTCTGTGGATCCAGCCCTAAGGTCACAGACAAGGTTACACCACAGCAGCAAACTGAATCTATCTCTCTTGGATTTCAAGCTGTGTCCCACTCACTGGCCTATTTATCCATAAGAAAGCAAGACAGACTGGTAAGAGCAATGAGTCCAAATCTAACTGGATCCTGAAGATTGTCATATTTTCCAGTTCGTACATCTTAGTCCACTAAAATGGTGATGGGAATTCTCAACGATATTTGATCATATGAACTGGAAACGTAAAGTTCTGTCACTTTCTACAAGCTCATGAAATTTCAAGGGGATACAGTTCTAATTACCTCTCATATCCGATTTGGCAGATAAGTAATAATTTCCACTCTTCTATTAAATGTAGATGTAAGGAGCATGTCAAACAGCTCAAAAGTATAGTGCTCCCCAGATGCTACACCTGTTTCTCATATATCATTTTCTTCTGTTTCAACATTTGAGTTTACCAGAAGGTTATGAATAGCTAAGTTCTGCCACCAGGGAAGGTCATCTCTGAGTGATCCTTATACTTATTACCACTACTTGCTTACATTTTATTAATGGTCTACAGACTCTAGTCAGGATCTCACTTGGATAAAGGTTGGAGAAACATATGGTGAACATCCCCTGCTGAACACTCTAAGAAGAGAAACAGATAACTGGCAGGAAAATCTTATATTAGAATGATTATGAAAACTGACGTATTAGTCCTATTCTCTTTACCTATCCTTGCTTCTAAATGTGTGCCCACACACACACAAAAAAAACAAACAAACAAACTAAAATCTTTACTTCTGCTGGCATTTGAGATACAATGATGCAAAAGATGAAAAAAAATAAAAACCTAAAACTACTCTAAAAATAGAGAGTAGAATGAGAAAAGAGAACTTTGGGGATCAGACAATAACGTGAAGATGAGATGAGGTGCTTCATGCTTTGGACCTCTTACATCTCTTTGGAAGGAGTTCCTACAATTGTTTTTGGTGAGTTTACACAAAGATGTGTTGAAGCATTTATTTATATGGAAACAATGTCTCTCTTGTTCTAATATTAGAAACAGTTTCAGCCATAAATTTTCCCTGGATTTTAGACTCAACAACTTTCCAACTGATTTAGTGTGCTTCAGGCCGATGCCAAGATTTCAAATCATCTTCTACAGAAGAAACTTTCTTTGATAGCCTGTATCAGACCAAAAGTCCAGTGGCTTTGTAACCTTTACCGTTTTATTCAGGCTGATGACTGGGGACTGATACACCGTTCCATGAAAGAAGAATTCTACTGTAGAATATGATTAGTCAGTTGCTTCATCTGGTTAGAGACTCTAAAAGCAGTGAGACTGAAATCCCAGAGATAGCTGAGGGCAAACAACGTACACTGTAGTTTTTTCTAAACATCAAATTATTGCAAGATGAGCCTTAGCATAATACCTTACTGTGTCATTTGTATTTCTGTATGCAATTCTTCACCTTCTGCCACAATGACTCTGTTTACCAGTGCAGCACTAGTGGGGTTAAATAACTCATCTGCAACACCTGTGTAAAGAACTGGAGGGGTTTAGGACTGAACTGTAGAACTCTGATAACGAGACAGTAAGCCTGGCCCAGTGACCCAAAACAAAGCAAGCAATGGATGTAAAAGGGCAATGCTGGGAAAACGAAGGAAAGTTCTGAATTAACCTGGAATGATTATGTGTTCTGACAGAATGAAGTAACTCCTACTCACTGTACTAAAGCTACATGACAGCAAAATGGAACAACAACAACAACAAAAATGATGTAGACTTTGCATGCAGTAGATAATATAGTACCTTCTCTCATATATGAGTAAGAGTTGCTGGAATAAACTTTGTCAACAAACATTAAAAATAAAAATAATCAGACATATATTTAAAACACCATATTTAATACATATCCTTATGAACAAGACCATAAAGGTATAGCACAAAATCACAAAGGAGCATACATACCTTCCATAAGATATTTAGTTACGTTTATCTACAGAATATATTACTATTATTATCCTTATTACAGCAACTCCTGGTGCAGCTTTGCACCATCCACATATCATATGTATTAAAAGCGAAGGAATATATCTATAACTAGGTTTTATTATTGTTGTGGTTGTATTTTAAATCTCCTAGTGCTCCTGCTGACTCTTTCAATTCATACCTCTTACAGTTAAAGGGACTAACTAAAGCCAAAACCCATGTATTAGTGGGTTCTACCAGACAGGGATCACTTCCTTCTCCTAGACGGATGATTACTTTTCTACCTTGGATCACTCTCTTTCACTGCAGTCTCCTGGCACTGTTGAACAAATTTATGTTTCCTGTGTAGAAGTAACAATAATCTTACGCTGTGCAAATAGCACTCAGCTGTGCTCCTCAACTCATGTACTTCCCTGGCCTCTGACCAACTTCACCTCTATGAAATGGAATGCAAACAAAAAGCAATGAAAGCAACATAAACACATGTCTAGTGATTGACTATATGTCCCTTACTCCTTTTATAGCAGACATTCACGTTGCCACTGCTATGCAGTAATTAGCTTGTCTGAAAACAAGACTTAAGTCATGACATGGCTTAATAATCTGCACATTGGTAGTCTTCTCTATACAATTAAAGGTGAGTTGGCTTACTGGCAACCAGTTCTCACTTGGCTTTGAAGATTAAACTTCACTAGCAGGTCTGCGGAAACATCATGTACCTACAGTTCTTGCTATGATCCAGTGTTTGAGGACAGTCAAAAAGAGCAGCAAAGCATTTGAAAGGTAATCTTCAAACAGGAAGAATGAAAGCCTGATGCAGCTATTGTTTTTAAATATAAGCGTGGGAGGCCATAGAAAAGAATATAAACAGCCATAGAAGACTAATGATTTGGGACACATGATACCCCCTCAGATTTTCAATTTCCCATTTGAACTGCCAACTTTCTTTTCTTAGTTTTAAAAGTAAGGGATTGTTAACCTAAAATAACTAGATTAGCAATGGCTGTACTTTTCATGGGAAGATAGAAAAAGCATTGCACCTTGTAAGATAATTTTATTCTACTCAAGAATTTCTTAAAACTAATGTTGAACTATCAGAACCCTTTCTAGTCTCTAATTTGAGTCAAGTCTCCCAAGGAACCAAACTGTGCTTCTTATTAGAGCTCTATAGTTTAGGCTGTAGAGTTGAGAAAAGGGAAGTAATGCTTAGCTGTATAACTGTAGTTTGTCAACACTTTAAGAATCACAGAATCACCTAGGTTGGAAGAGATCTCCAAGATCACCTAGTCCAAATTATGGTCATCATTTTATCTCAGAAAAATCATGTCTGAAGATATCATGATATCAGTTGAAAATGTGGATGGTACAATGGCAAATGAATTATGTGATAAAAATGGATGGTCTTATGCAGCAAAGTTGAAAGAATAATATTACTGTCAAATAAACAAGGAAATTATGAAAGTAGATGGAAGGCTTTGAATTTCTGTATTCTCTTAAGATACCTTTAAATATTTTTATAACAAAAACAGTTGAAAATTCAAAAAATTAGAAAGTGGTTTTCTTCCATTTTACACATTCTTTCTGCCTTAGCTTTTAACAAGTCTGTTGTGATTACAAGGGCTTTCTGTATCTTGTACAAAATGGCTGTCTTGAAGCAAAAATATTTTACTATGTCAAATAAAACAAATTTAACACCAATCAGCTGCATTAATTGGAATGACAGTGACATTCTGCACTACACTTGAGTGGAAACACCTTATAGACAAAATGCCTGACATTTGATTGTGATTCTCTATTTAGACTTACCTTGTTTAGAAATGCAGCTCCTAGAATTGAAAGCATAGGATTCAAAATATAGTAGCAGTTATAGTAATCGTAAAACATCTTAAACTTTCTACACTATAAATTCTGCCTATAGAATAACATTCAGAAAGTCTCCAAATCTCTCCTATTTTAACAATGTTAGTGCAAAAAAAACAAAGATAAAACAACAAACCCTACTGACTTAAAAATAAATGTTTCCTTTGGTATTAACCTTGCTACCCTGAAATCCACTTACAATTTTTTCTTTTTTTTTTTTTTTTCTTTCTATTCTTGCTTCTCCTCCTCCCTCCACCCCCTCCCCCTCCCCCAGCACTACTCCCTTCCAAAGGAGTAGTTTGCCAGTTAAGACACATCCATAAACTCCTCTGCTCAGGGAGAGGGGACTGAGCAGCTAATCTTTTGGTAAGACTAATTGTCATATCTGGAAGAATTTTTTATTGTAGAAATTTGTTCACTGAAAATCAATCAACACTAGCAAGGAGAACTGCATAAGTAAGAAATTATAAATCAGAGATAAATCATTGTTGATAATTATTAACAGGATTAAAGTCTGCTTTGAGATGAAGGACACTCCCTTTTGCAGGTAGTATACATCTCAGCAAGTTATGGTGACACACAAATGTTAGGTAACAGAACCCATACTGGATTAAAAAAAAAAAAAAAAAGAGATAAATTAAAAATCTAAGTCAGAATTCTGAGAATAAAACTGGAATTCTCACTCAACTCTGGACAGCAATCACAAACCACATTTCTAAAGAAATCCCTAGAACAGATACCTCAATCATGACACAAACCACAAACTTCTGATTCCAATGAACAGCTGCAATGTCTTTTGCTTTCAACAGGAATCCTGTGTACTGACTTTTCCCCAACATAATTCCCCACGCATCTAAACCTGAGAAAAGTTGACATGACTGAACTGACAATACTTCAAATTCAGATCTCAATCTTTCTAGGATTTTTTTTCCTAACAATTAAATAGAATATTTAAGAAAGAAATGCTGAAAGCAAACAAAACAACCAACCAAAAAAAAAAAAAAAAAAACACACAAAAAACAAAACACACACACACACACAAAAAAAGCAATAAAACACAACAAACCCATAACCCATAGGTCCAAGGACACAAAGAACTTTTTCTGGAATAGACAATGATAAAGAAGCTCAGAGTATTTCTCCCATGTTAGTTCACTGATTATTAAACTGGTTTAAATATGAGCTATAGTTAGAGCAGTGCAAAATAGACTTTTTCAGAAATTACATAGGACTTTTCCATTTCATATAATTCTGCACTATGTTGGTTATGGGCTTGCAGTGCTGATTAAGTAGATTTCTGCATCAAAAATGCAAATGTATACGTATTTTTGATGCAAAACACTCTTTGCTTGAATGCTATTAAGTCTGCTGTGATACTGGCCTGTTTGTGCTCAACAAATTTTTCTGTTACTGAAACTTCACAGTAGATTATGGACTCAAAACAGACCCACTTGGGGATAAAGAAAACATCCTTAAAGTTATGCAAAATATTCATAACAAAATGCAAATACTGTTTACAGTTCTCAGACTCTCAGTAGAGCAACTCATATTCTAAACCATAATCACCTAGAAGCTATATGGAAAACTTTTTATCAGTCTCTGTACTGGATACTTACATTATTGTCTTGTATGACAAATGTTACAAAAAGGCCCAACACAGCATTAGATATAAAAACACCAATTTTAAAGTAAGGATGTTTTTAGATACATTGAACACCAACACATTCAGAATGGCATTCACTTTCACTAAGAAAATTTTCCAAGAAGGAAATTCAGACAGGGGACTTGTTTCTAGAAGGAGTGAATGTGTACAGTTAAAGGATTGGGTTTTAATTCCACTATGTTAAAATGCACTGAAAATGAATTGTGCCAAAATAATTATTCACATCATACACTGCTGGGCAGTTGCACATTGACATATTTACATTTTGCCAGAATAAGCAATGCCTTCTGAGAACTATATACCTCTGCTTCTTTAACCCTCGTATCACTAATTAATACAATCCTTGTCATCTTTGCTCACTGACATATTGAACATATAACTTCTCACTCCTCCATGCACATGTACCTTGCTGTCTTCCTTCCCACTGAGTAAAAAGTCCTCTACATTTAGGACCAAATGTTCTGTTTCCTAACATGCTGCATTAATAAACTAATGACACTTCTGTCAGTCTCTCTTCTGATCAATTCTGCCTCCTCAAGAGATGTCCATAAAATAGTGCATATACCTCTACACCGTACCGAACTCAACCTCACTGATTCACAAAACAGTTCTGGAGAGTAAGACTATATCACAAAAAGACTGGAAGTCTGCAGAAAAACAAACACAAATCAGACCTCCATCTTACTAAGATCCTTTGTTAGTTCTGTGTCTCAGGTAATACTCATTTAGGAGTTAGCTATTTTTCAGCAAGTATAGGTAAATGTTGTAGAGTTTATACTCACATGCAGGCCTTTATCGGGTGAAGCGTATCTGTGTGAGTAAAGATGGCTGTTCCCATTACAATTAGGAGGACCTGTCCTCACTGTTTCAATTTGCTGAATTGTTTCTTCAGAAATTTCTCCCACATGTTCTATTGGATTATTGGATATTCCTTTTTTTTTTTTTTTTTTTTTTCCAGTCTGAACTTCGATGTTCTGCTCTGCAAAGGGCTACCATCAAACTGGCAACTGAAATTACTGAAACTAAGACAAAACCACACCAGACAAAACAGGTTGTGAAAGCGAAATATTTCGAAATTTGCTCCGCAGGTAAAAGAACAAATGTGAAGTTAAACAGATACCTTCTGGTTTAAATTCACTGTATGTATCCTTCCTGATCATTTGCTCCTTTTAGGCTTGGACACCTCCATGAAAGAAATCTGATGAATTAAAGAAATGAAAGAAAATTATGACTACAATGGTACTTGATAGTACCAAAATGGCAGGCTATGTCTTTACTACACATGAATACTTTCTAAGGGGAAAAAAAAAAAAAAGATAGAAAGAAAGAAAAAGACTTAATGATGACAGATGTGTTATATAATTTGTTTCCTTGATTATACTATGTACTCCAGTAAAAATACAGTTTTGCTGATAGTTTTTGTTTTTTTTTTTTTTAAATTAATTAATTTATTAAAGGCTTCCCCTGCTTAACTACCTTAGGGCAGATATCTCTTAACTGTCTCGAAAAATGCCATGACTTAGCTGAAACTGTCAAAGTACACCTCTCCTCAACTGTAACACCATTCATTCATCTAACTCAAACCAAAAACCAGTAATAGTGAAATGAGTGAACAATACAAAAAATTGGCTAAGCGAATAAATATTGGTAGTAACCAATATTTAAGACTAATCCTGGCATAACTCTTCTACCAAGTATTTGAATAATATGCACAATTGAGGTTTTAGTTTGATTTTTGAGCAACCAGGTGTAGGGAAAGGTCCCTTACATGGCAGTGGAATTAGATCATCTTTTAAGGACCTTTCTTACCTCAACCATTCTATGATTTTCTAATAGTTCAAGTTCCTCAAGAGATATTGTTCAACAGATGCACTTTTGTTGCATATCTAGTTCTCTGTTTACCTCATATTTCATGTTACAAATTTTGCTTAAAAAGAAATCATGCTTGACCCTCATATAATTTCATGTAGTTCATAAATAAGTAGCTTCAAGTCTGAATCACTTGGACAAAAAATAAAAAGGAAATGGCTAAGAGACCTTTTGTCTACTATGTCAGTTCTCTGCCAAATGCAGGAATCAAAACCACTCAAGATTTTACAGGGCAAAACAAATTATGAGCTCAGGACATACAGTAACTAAATGAATGGAAAAGGATGACGTTTCTCTGATACAGTTCACTAAAACCCATAAAAACGAAGTTTATCCTCTTTAAATTGTTCCTTTGTTTAAAAGGGATTATATTTTATATGATTTAGTGCTTCTTTAAATGGTTGCTGCTGTAAAAGTAAGATTACAGAAATGAAATTATTTAGGAAGAAAATACAGGGACAGATGCAAAAAGGCCCCCAAAGCACCTAAAATAGTGTTTGTAAAATCATTTAGCATAGCTATGCTTTTGGCCACTTGTGCAACTTGTCTCCCCTCCTCTTTATGATTATTACATTCTAGAAAATTGCATTTTAAAAAAGTGCCATGTCACTTCAGCGGTAGAGATGTCTGAAAATATAAAAGTCTTTCAGTAGCAAAGCAGCTCCTTCTGTTTCCACATTTTAAAAAAATGACACCTTATATATATAATAAAAATTATAATAAAATAAATAAATAATCTTTTCAATTTTAGCTTTACAAATTAAAAAATGACATTAGAGTTGGATGGGGCTTTGAGCAACCCAGTCTAGTGGGAAGTGTCACTCCCCATGGCAGTGGGTATGGCATTTATATGTCATTATATGGCAATTATATGACATTTAAGGTCCATTCCAACCCAAACTATTCAGTGATTCTATGTCTGCTTGTTTATGGCATTTCTTAAGTGATTTGTTAAGAGGACACTCACAATTGGTATATGGTCCACTTCACATAGATGTAGGACTGAATTTTGTTAGTGAAATGCTGTGGTAGAAATGCCTAAAGACGTGCACCAAATTTCAGCAGGCAAGAAAATTATTATTTTTAAAATGCAGTTTAAATAGTTGGAACTCAGTTATGGCTGACAGGGAATCAACTCCTACCCTTAACTCTTCCCTCGCACTGGCACTTTTTACATGCTGTACAACAGTATTAACCTTATGGACAAACATGCTGATGCTTTCAATCACAAGCTGAAGAATAAGAGCTGAGCAACACCTTGTGTTGGTTGATAAAATTAACCATATGCTGTGATTTTGCTCCTTTTCTTCCCTGATATAGCAAATTTATCTCTCTGCTAACAATTTCCATGTTTCATCTTTTGAGGCATTTACATATTTTAATTTCTTTATAAAACACCAGCCTTTCAGAAGGCACTTGATAACACTATTTTATATGTATTTTGTTCTTCATTTCTTTCCTATGCTTTCTGACACTATTCATTATGTCAAATGTTGTTAGACGTCTGTCTCCTACTCACTTCAATTGAAGATAGTTCTTTTCTACAAATGTTTACTATATCCAGTTGGGTAGGAATGCTACAAAGTGATTATTTATGTTGTTGTGAATGACTGCAGATTATTCATTTTTGTTACTTTTTTTTTTTTTTTGTTACTATACTGTACAAACATATAAAGATGACTCAAAACACATTTCCATTATGTTTAGTTAAATTCACAATAACTGGATACTTGGAAACATTTTCTTCCCAACAGAATCCATACCCAGTTTTGTAATAAAGAATTTCTAAAATAGTTTTTAAACTGATATAGCAATTAAGCTTACCTTTATATTTCAGAATGTTAAGTCTTCAAACCTAGGGAACCAGCTACTTTTAGCAATGAATGAGATGAAAAAAAATGATGTGATAAAACAAAGCATTCTATCACCTTACAAGAGATATTGCTAAAGAAATCATCATGCTTCAATGAACTCGTACAAATTGATCTTACCCATTTTTTAAAACAATTTATTTGTGCTCCAAGAATCAAAAGTTATTTAAAGCTAAATATTTAGGTGGGCACCTGCAGATGGTCTTGGGGAAACCTTTTATATGAAGCAACAGTTTTTCCTTTCATTAACTTAGCTTTCATTAAAATGACAGATATGGATAATCATAACACGTCTTCTAGATGGGGTATATATTTCTGAAGTCCACAGAAAAGGTGCCATTTATTTCAATCAATTTCAGAGTATTGGCTTAAAGTGAGCACAGCCAGGCTCAATATGCATAACCCACACAGCAGCATCCAGATGATTGACTATAGTACACAAACATTATGATAATATGTTAGGTAACTGCTCTCATAATAATAAACTGAAGAACATTTAGGATGTCTGGCTTGGTTTATTAACCAGACCTAAAGATCCAAATATGAACCATATATGAAATCGCTATAAATTATATGGAAGCTACAATTTGTACCTTAACACTATCTAGCAAAAAATGATACAGTTTTTGTGTCTATTAGCTCTTGAGGTAGGGTTTTGTTTCCCTTAACACCTGCTCTGTGTTTTAGCTTCTGGTACCAGTAGGTCATAAGAAGCTATAAATTACCCTCATTACCTTAATCATAATTGGGTTGTTAGGTAAGCTCCTTTCCATCATAACATAATCACATTCCAGCATCTGCATCAGGCTTTAAGACTTCCTATGGTTTATGAGGAACAGGGATCTGAGTCAATCAATACGGAAAGCATTAACGTCATGCAACATACTGTATATGTGATAGACACGTTTGCATATCATTATAGCTGCAATAGTTCTATGATAAACTTTCAAACCTAAAGTGAATAAATACAAGTAGTTGTTTAAATTAAAACATGCAGGTCATAATGACAAAATATGTTTTGCATTTCACCTGCATACATATCTCATTTCACAGTTTCAGGTGTTTTCTTTTTTTTTTGTTTGTTTTGTTTTGTTTTTCTTCTTTGCTTTTCTTTCAACTGCAATTTAGTGTTGAGACTTCTACAGGTGTTGGTGCTGAGGGAATATAAATAGGTGTGCAGACTAACTACAGAAATCTGCTAATGTATTACCCAAGAGAGATAAAACAAACTGAATTTAGATGACTTTATCCAGGCATTGCGGGGAAAAATTTCTTTGCCAACCTTCAAAAATCAAGTTGATAACAGCATAATTTTATGCAAGTTTTGTTAGCTTATCTTTAGTTTAGAGGTGTGAAAATGAAACTAGTTGGGCTAAGAACAGAACCAAAGGACCGTCACCACCAGATTTTTACGCTCTACCTGTAAGCAGGTCTTTCTTTTTACACAAAATTCTTCCACATTGTACAAACGTAACCAAATATCCCAAATATCATTTCTTTTAGATTGTTCTTAACCTTTATGGTGCAAAGAAAGCTGAAAGATGTGAACAAACTGTTGCAATAATGCCTGAGCCTGCAGTGTAAAAGTGTAACTTTGAGGAAGCAACAGCTCCTTGCTTTTCAGGCAGGGTCCGTGGTACTAGAGATGTTGCTTGTCCCCTGCCCAGTCTTCCTGCCCTGCTAGGAACTGGCCTACAGCTACATCCTGCTTTTTAAAATTCCTTTCCAAGACCTGCCAATCAAAATGCAGCATTCTGCACTATTCCAAAGGCAGATAACAGGACTGCCCCAAGCATAGCCTCATGAGCAGACAGATCTGCCTGCTCAAACTGTTCCTGCAGAAGCCTGGTGCTTGAGCCAATCCGCTTTGTGTGTCTGCAATTTGTGTCTTCACTTTTTTTTTTTTCTTAAAGACTCACGGACTTTGGAAAGCGCGCAAGCGCTCTCAGTGCTTTTCAATCATCTGTGTTTCACAGATGATTTTCCCTTTAAGACACAGATCAATTATTTCAATGGAAGAAAGTTTGTCATATTGCTCTCATGAAAACCATGCCTGAAGACCTGGCTCTTTTGCCTCCCTGTGAATGCATCTACAAAAGTATTCTGCAGGCTGCTATGAGCTTGCTCTGCATGTGGCCTGAGCAGACAGGATGAGAGCCAGCTGAAATCAAAAAGCTGTGTAATTTTGTTAGCATGGTGCACAAGATATCTTTTGCCTCTCAGATGGGTTCCTTAGGTTGGCTGCATTATAATACTAACACATACAAACAGCTTGCAATACCTTGTGAATTTAACTGGACTAAATTTAGATTTTTGTTCACATTGTGCAAGGAAAAAAGAAAAAAAAAAATCCTGTATGGTATTTTTTCTTCTCAATCTCAGTTTCACATCTATTGAAAGAGCCATTAAATATAGCCATGAAGTACTCATCAAATACCTCCATGCAATTCAATCGAATGTTTTTATAATTCTACCACAGCCCAGTAATACTGATTCTTATGAAACAAAAATAAACAAACAAACAAAAAAAGCTAATTTTGAGATGATGTCTGGAGTAAATAAAAGAGGGAAGGAATATAGCTCAAAGTTACAGAAAGGATCCAAATGTAAGGAAGCAATCAAAGCGTCAGAGAGCCAGAATTTGCTATCGATCTTACAGAATCACAGAATTGTCTAGGTTGGAAGAGACCTCAGATCATTGAGTCCAACCTCTGACCTAACACTAACAAGTCCTCCACTAAACCATGTCACTAAGTTCAACATCTAAGCGTCTTTTAAAGACATCCAGGGATGGTGACTCCACCACTTCCCTGGGCAGCCCTTTCCAATGCCTAACAACCCTTTCGGTAAAGTTCTTCCTAATATCCAACCTAAAATTTCCCTGGTGCAACTTTAGCCCATTCCCCCTCGTCCTGTCACCAGGCACACACAGAGAATTTCTTCAGCATGTGAGGAAGCAACAGAAATAATTACCATTGAGAAAGGTATTAAGGTTCCTGCTAGTTATTTGAGAAGAAATTCTGCCTGCTAACCTCCCAAACACAAAATATCTAAGAGGATAATGGCAATTCTAAACTGCCATACAAGTAAGAAACATTAACCTAAAAATAAGGAATGGGCATATGGTGCATATATATGTAAGACATCATTACTGCATTTGCCTAATCACGACAATCACAGCATTTACATTTATAGCTCGCACTTTGAAGTTTTCATTATTTCATGTTATTCTCATAAGAAAATAAATCTTTCTATAAAATTCTAACTATAATTCACTTCATTATAATAAAATGGTGCATTAAATGATCCTTTGGTGTATCTTTATCACATATACAAAGTTACTCGAGGAGTGTTATACCAAATTGGCTGATCATATTCATTACAATCTCATTCAGTTAGAATCTTAAGCTTTTATTCCAGAAATCCAATGTGCTGTCTATATTTTTGGGCAGTTCAATCTGTTATTGTGACATCATTTAATTGTTTAAGGTGCGACAGACTGTTTTGAAAGTCTGCCAAATTTCTATTCTGTAAAAAACATTTTGTGACGGAGTGAAGAAGTAAATACAGAAAACAACAACAATAGCTGTCTAACTGAATGACTATGTCTCTGCCTTAAAAAGTTGATAAAGGAACCCAGTCACTTAAAATAAATATGGACCCGTGCAATTTCTTTAGTGATTCCCTTTTATTGTTATTGTTGTAAAAATAAAATGGTATCACCACAATCTGTACATAAGTTTTCGGTCATTTTGTTTTTGAAGTTTTCCTCTATTAGAAAAAGTATAATTTTCCTCAAAATGAAGTCAAATATACTTGACACTGTAGAGAAGAAATCCAAATATCCAAAAACCTTAGAGAGCCAAAAGTGTCACTGAGTAATTTCCGGTAATTTCTGCATTGTAATACTTAATGAAAACAGTTCTTAAGGTGATGATACTCTATTAGTAATAATCGTTATAAAAAAGTAAAACATTGGCGCACCTAGCAAAATTATGTTATGTATATCTTTATTACAGTTTTCAGAATACATGGATAAACAATGGCCAGGCTGTAATTTCATCAAATTCCTATTTTAAACATTACATACAAACACAGAGCTGATTAAAAATAGAAATGCATGAGTTTTGTCACTTTTTTTTTCTTTTTCCTTTTTTTTCTTTTTTTTTTTTTTGGCATTAGGAGTCACATGACTTCTAAAAGGGAAATCAAATGGTGCATGATACTGACTAACCTGTAATCAATTATTGTTCACTTTCTGTGACATATGTACCACCTCAAACAGCGCTAAAAGAAGCACTACAGTAACAAATCTTTCTCCTTCAACATTTTTCTAATGACATCAATAGGTGCTAAGTGACAGTTTGCAGCACTGCAGAATTCACAGGCCTACACAACTCCCTTTCTTGCGCAGAAAAGCAATATGTGATCTGAAATAGAGACACCTGAAGCTGAGGGATTTGGCTTCATCTGCTTTTTTTTTTTTTTTAATATTTACATTTTGTGTGCATGCATGTGCATGTGCAGAAGTGATGTGAAGATTTCTTACAATACTTATATCAACATGAATAACTTGCAAATACATTATGGCACGTAAGAGGCGGGCTACCTTTACATTGCTTCATCTCATTTATGACACCTGAATTCTCACCAATTCAAAGGCAAAATATTGAAGAATAATCCAGCCAAGCCTTTGTATAATGGATAAGAAGCAATATACTTAATGTAGGTAAGTTTGCTCCCACTCCCACCTATCACCAGTTTTGAATATTTACTAGCTATACGATTTTCAACATAGGAAGTACTAAATTCACCCATCAAAGCATGATTTGCCTGAGGGATGCAGAAGTTGAGCACTGCAAAGTTTTATTAATGAAAGCTATACAAGGATTTCCAGAGCCAAACCTAAAACTCAGTCAAATTCTCAAGAGTTTTGCAAACAATTGTGGGATGACTTTGAGTAGGTCACTAATGAATTGTGTTTTGGATAGAAACCATGAAAACATTATGGTTTTTACAGCATTTCTCTGAGGTAGTACATATACCACACACAAAAGATGCAAAAATATACATATATTCATTACTATTTGTATATTACAGAAGGGAACTATGGGAATGTTCGCATTTGTCTCAATTTTCAAAAAAGAATCAATAATTTCAGGTAACATTTTTCATATTGACCATGGTTGTTTAAAACCAAAACGAATTATGTAATAATAACTCTAGGAATACTTCCTGAAGTTGTTTGTCAATGCCCTCTGAGGTACTAATTTTGTTTTGGCTTTAGCATCAGTTCAGAATATGGTTAACACAAAACAAACACCCCTATGTGCTGGGAAAGGATATTTGCTCAATCACAAACAAACATACATGACAAATTGTGTTGCACTTTTTTTCTCAGCAAACTGCATAAAACTGGAGCAAAAGATGTCTAGTGTCATTTCTGATCTGTACAGCCAGCAGTTTTAAGCAACAGAGATGTATATTTGTATATGATTTAAAGATTTCATTCCCATGTCAATTGCAGACTTAATTCAATTCATTGCAAAGGTAAGATTATTTTCCTCTTAAATAAACTAAGAAATGTAAACAGTGTAACATCATAAAAAACTCCTCAGTACTTGTAACCGGTAAAATGTGAATGCAAACAGATGTGCTAGTATATTGTTAATATAATGTCTCAGAGGACATATAGTGAAACATAATTAGCAAGAAATTTATGTATGAAGCTTCCAGTAATTTTCTTTCTGGGATTACTCTGAATACAAATATAATTTAACTGATATATTTCATTTTTTAAAATTAGAAAATAAGGCAAGTGCATTTCTGAAAAAAGGTGCTACTCTTCTACACTTTTAGATAAACATGTGACAACTCTGAAAATTAGATCAATAATAAAAACATTAAAAATAGCTGCAATTTAATATAGACTGAAAAACTATCAAAAGACAAAGTGACCAGCATCAATTTCAGAAAATATTTTAGACTTCATAAATACGAGCACCCTATATTTACATAAATCATCTTCTAGTTTTCCTTTGAAAGACACTTTTGTTCTAACAGATATGTCCATTAAATAATATAAATGTTTCAAATACGAAAAAAATAGTAGTAAAATAGAAGTATCAGATGATGATGCTATTTTGGATTTGCTTTTTGCTAAGATTTGGTTCTTGAGAATCTGTAGTCAGCTTTTACAGACCTTTTAAAAAATTACAACCATGGAAATTAAAAACTTCTGCACTAATTACTGCTACAGTATAAAGATTCTACTTTGAGCTTTTGAGTTTTCACATATAAAGATTATATCAGTACTTGTAAATCCCAAAATGCTGATTTTAAAATTTGAATTTTAATACACTGTTGATTTCAGTACGAATTTATACAGACATGATGCACCTAATCCTTTTTAACTGGCTTTGCAAATTAAGCACAGAGCTGCAAAATTAATAGTTCAACTTTAGAAAGTTATGGTTGAGTACAAGGGTTGATGTTGACCTTAAACAAAACAGAATAAAATTCTTTGTATCTTTTACTGAAAAACAGAGAGAATCCTGTTGCATGCTTTTTTTTTTTTTTTTTTTTTCCTCTCCTAAGTACCATAAAAGTCTTTTGCTTTATTACTAAAAATCACAAAAAGCCCCAAACAGTTTAGGTAGAGCATTAGTTGACAGTGCACATTTCACCAGGCTTCAGTCGCATTTGTATGTTTAGCGATATAGCAATGGGCAAAAAATATTTACTTTGAAGACTAAGAAAAGAAATTCAATACTAGTCTGATAAGGAGCTGTATCTTTTCTTTCAGTAATTGGATATCTATTGGATATTTATAGTTTGAAATTATTAGAGTTTATCCCAATCTAGCTGGATAGTCTTTAAAGTAGCTTACCAGAGAAGCAAAAAGAACGTATTGTACAAAATGCTTGGCTCAAGCAGTAGTGCAAAGTTATACCACCCCAGTATTGAATGCTCCTGTAGAGCTAGCAGTTTGTGCACAGAAAATAATGTGACACCTTGCCTTCCAAATATTCTTTACATAACATTAAAAAAGATGTTCTCCATAAACCCAGGCAATATGTGTATTTGTAATAATTCATCAGTGAAAAGCAGTAATAATCTGAGAATAAGTGCCATCTACTACACCATATCCCATTTTTTTTAAATATCATAGCTGAACAACATACAAGTAGTTTGACTGAACTCCCTCTCAAAATCCTCCATCCCATCCAAATTAGCAATGAGCCTTCAGTAAGGATGGTGAAGACTGATATGAACACCAAAATTGACTGTACATTCAACTAGAATCTGTGGAGAAACGGAAACTGTAGTTTCCCCTTGAGTGATAGAACAATACACAGTGTCAGCTACTAAACTGACTGCTCACCTGAGGTACTGCAGTGCAGGGGCCTGTATACAAAGTAGAATGGGAGTAGTTTTCTGAAAAATCAGTCTGCTGCAATTATTGTTCACTGCTATATAGTGCTCCAGGTGGAAAATTTGTTCTTAGCTGCTAAACCATCAGCACTAAAATCTACCAATAGAGATCCTGCTACATGTTTTACCTGAGGAAAAACTCAGAGGCAGTCCTGAATAGCTTCGTAATGTAGCCTATCTCTGAAAACCTACACAAAGGTATTTTTAGCATAATTAAAATAGGACAATCATATTTTCCCCCAAATATCTGTATAAAGAATATATAAGTGCATAATTAGAAAATTCCTCTGTAGATACAGTTAAAAACATATTCTGCCCTTGATATCATTAATTTTGGTAAAATCCTTTTTTTTTTTTAAAAAATTTTTATTTTTTAGCAGTGATAAGTAAATACACATCATTAAATCACCAAAAAGTGTAGATATGTGGTATTATCCTACTTGCAGCCAAAATTGCTGGATCCACCAGGCTTTACATTTAGATATGATTTCCAGCAACCTGACCAGGCTTTTATGCATTGCTTTTTTTATGGTTACAAAAATGATTCTGATATTGTACATCAGCTCATCTCTGAATTTATTAACATACAATTTTATTGTTTTTTCCTTTCATGTCCAAATGAACTGCAAATGGAATCCACAGCTGTATTCTTTCAACAAAATTGTATTTTCTTACCCATAAAAAACATATCCTAGAAATCCCCAACTTCATGTAAGTTGCCAGCTTGAAAAAAAAACAAAAAAAAACAAACCAACAACCAAACAGAAAAAAAAAAAGAACATAAGAAAGTGAGACCTTACTGTTTAACACTGTTTACAGATCTTGGTAGTTGGGGTAATAAGACACAGTATGTGGATTATTTAGCAACAGCTTTTAAAATACATAATATTTGTACATCTATCTCATGTAATCAATACCAGCATTATTTTATGATCACTGCCAATTTGTATGATAAACTCGTTTAAAGGTATATCCATTTAATTGTTAATAAAACAATTCACTAAATTCTTTGGCATCAGAAGAATCATACAGCTGCGATTGTTCCATTGTGGCGAGAACGAGACCTTTCCAAAGTTACTTGTCTGTTATCTGTAATATAAAGAGAAAAAAAACAAATCACCATAAGATTTGAAACATGGATAATGTGATGTCAAAAGGTTTCCAAACAGCCCTGAAAACCATTTCAAATGATATGTAAATAAGTAACTAGGAGACTGGATCAGAGAAGTTTCACAACGCAGCTGCCAGACTGAGTTCAAGAGTTCTGCAATCAGCAATAAATTACTTTCTTGATTAGAGAAGCTGGGTGATAAAAGCATTGAGAGAATCCTGAAACACTGTCCCCTTGGAAATAGCACACAATAACTAAAAGTCTGAGTAAAAATCTTATTTTATAAACAATTATGTACAGAAGCTCTGGAAAAATACATTTCAGTACTCATCAGATTGTATTTACCAAAGAAGTGATGGAAAGCCTGCTCTAAGATGCTACAAGTACAGAAGTGCTATAACTATTCGCTATAATTTGGTAGAGTTAAAAATAGAACAGTTAAATCAACCACTTCCTAAGCATTTCCTGATTGTACAATGTGAACAACTTTCAGTAGGAAATATTACACAGTAATTATTGCAATGAATAATAAATGTCTTTCACATGAAAAGAAAACATTAATGAACTACCAATCACATCTAAATACCTTTTAAATAAAGTTTTAAAGCAATGAATACAAACATACAAAGGCAAAAAATCAAACCCCACTTAATTTTCTGGATATTTTAACCTTTATTTTTTTAAGATATAGTCCTGCTGCACCAGTTTATTTTTTCTGTCACTGTTTACTTCTTTTATGTCCAACTTGCTGTTCTTTGCTTTGTTTGTATCAGCAGAAGACTTTCATTGCTACAACATCATGGCATCCCACTACTATACAGCTGGAACTCATAAGTACTACTGGAACATTTAAAAACAACAGTAACTGCTGAAGCAGAAACTCTAACAAACTGCAGTCAAACAGGTTTTCTCAGCTTTTTTCCAAATTAACTGATTTAGTTGTTTTTAGTTCCACTATGCAACAGGCTATAAAGGCAGGTGCTACAATGGGAAAGCACTACATTTGGGCCAAAGCAGAGGAGTGAAAATTCATAACCCATGAGACTCTACCCCATCTGATGGACAGAAATGTATTATTTGAAAAAGATATGGACTGCATCACCATGCAGTCCTAAACTAACAAAGTTCTAAGCTAACAAAACCAGAAATGGTCTAAGCACATTAAATAAAATTCCAGAGTAGACAAAGATCTGTGATCTGTTTCTGGACAAGAACAGAGTATGCCTGTGAAGACTGCATGGGCTCTGCAAAATCAACCTTTCCTTTCCCTGTTCAACACAAGTGTTTCCAATATTATAGGGAATTATAGCTCCTTTACCAAGATTATTGGTTCTTTTTATAGTTCTGCCTTGCCTTCATTTCCTAATGAATCTATTCATGCATAAAGTATTCAAATTACCCTAAATCAATCTGTTTTGCATGGGAGTAAGTCTCTACACTGGCTGCAGTGTCACTAGGCACTAGAAATTAAAGCATAGAAATGGTGTCTAAAACCCAAGAAGTGTTATCAACACGAATGTGCTGCTGTTCATCTATAACAACTATGAGTAGAGTCCAGTGATACTTACTCTCAGTGACTAATTTAACTGTTCTGGGAATAAATATCTATAACATAAAAAATATTTGTGGAGGCGCTATTTATATGAACACATCATTCAACATGTAATGTGAATCTTGTAATGTAAGAAAACAAACACAATAAGCTAAATGTATAAATATATGTCACACAGTAAACAAAAAAATAAATTATATTTAGACGATATATTATAATATTTTTTTTCAGTGACATCACCCTTCTGCCTTATACTCTGTATGGGTAACATATTAGAATTACAATCAATTAGAAATACAGGGGAGAGGAAAATATTTTTGCAAAAATGCACTCTGCAAAATGTGTTTTCCTTTCCTTAATGCTCCTTCATTAGTTCTGTTATTAAAAGAGAAGTCTCAATAGCTGCAACAGATTTATTAACTCCATAGCTTGTTATCAGCATGAAACTCAGTTATACTAAGAGAAAAAGAAATTATATTTTACAGAACTGCAATATTAAGATTAAGTGACTTTTCCTCTTCACTTTCTACTTATCCACTTTGCCAGGTAGTACCTTTATGTTCTCCTAATTACAAACATTTTTTTTTTAAATGAACAATCAATGCTAGTAATAATATAGATGATGTGCAATCGAACTGACTAGTTATGAGACTGAGATATCTGGTAAGAGAAAAAGGCACATTCTACAAAACTATACCTTAAAGGTACTCAATTAGAATTTGTATAAACCTGTAACAACCACAAAAAAATCATTTGTGTTAAAATTATAAATCTACTGTAAACTGCTATCTTGGACTTGGTACCTTAGTTGGCTAATTCACCAGGATTAAATTATTATTATTTTTTCAGTCACTGCATTAAAAGTGTTTTTGTGCTGTATTAACAGCAAGCAATTCAAACAGGAAACTAAATTTAAAACCTTCTTTCTCTGCAGACCTTCCTACAGTACTCATCAGAAGACTTTCTAAATTACTCCTAGATGTGGCCAAGATTAGCACTCCTAGAATAACATTAAAAACAGAACTAAACCAACAACCAAATATGACTGGTGGAAATAACTACTGTTTTTGTTGATGTTTTTGTGTTTTGCTTATTCGTTTTAAACAAGAGATTGAAACATTAACCTAGATGCAGAATGCAAAGTGTCCTATATATCCATAGGGAAATGGGCTAAGAACACCAGGGCTTTGAGGCAAGAGTACTACCAGAACCATTTGTCTTCCTATAAGATCATGGTCACAGGACTCTTAAACCTGAACAACACGTATTTTAAAGAATGTCTTGGTTAATCACATTAACAAAAACAAAATAGTGGCAAAATTTTGAATCCAATAGAGAGGTAGTGTATGTCACTGGGTGTTCAGCAGGGACCTGTTGTGCTGGAGCACATGTTGGAGGGCACAGTAAGGATAATGTATTTAAAAAGCTTACACAATTAATTTGCATATTCACAGTCACTGCTTTTTTTGGTTTTGTTTTGTTACCTACCCCAAGTTGAAAGAATGAACCTTCCCATAGCTGACAATAAAAAAGATGTTTACTGCTCAGAGAAAGTAGGTGCCTGCATATATTGAGTTGAAAGAGACCGTATAAAGGAGTTACTCAGCAATGAATAAATGAATACAGTATTTCAGTTTTCATCTTTTTGCAAAAGATGCAGAAATGCATCCTGTAAGGGAATTTATAAGTCTTATGCTTTTGGGAATCAATGAAAGTGCCTGAATCAACTATGTATTTATTCATTCATGTAAAATTTTGTTCACTGGGAAATCCTACTGAAACTCATCTTGTTTTCCTGAGCAACCCAAAGGAGAACACTCACAGGTCCTTGTATTTCAGCACACACTATGAACCATATAACATGGAAAACAATGAGAAGACCAAAAAAGATTTACATAAGTATGGAATGATTACAGTAAAAATGAGTAGGTAAGCCACTTATTATGTCAAACAGATAAGCTGTCACAGCAGGTGTCTATTCTTGGGGGAAAAAAGACATGTGAAATGACAACAGTATTCCTGCTTTAAAAAAGATGGAAGTCCAAATAACACTTCACAACTACCACTTTTTTCCGACTGAGACAACTAAGTATTTCCTATACACTGTCATTGATTAAAAACGGGACAAGTTACAATCAATTTAAATCATGTTAGTCTGGATAGCTGCTAGTTTTCTTCTTCAGCCATCTATGCACAGGGATAATTAAAGCCAAGTTACCATGTAATTTGATATAACAGCATATTATCAACTGCTTTGAAGAAACCTAATGACAAGAATTAATTTAATTATTTTTGTATATTGACTGTGTGCATCTTCATCATCTTAGCTTACTAAAAGTGAAAGGTAAAGCTTTTTGGAAGTTGTAATTGAGAGAACGTAAGACAGAAACAGAATGGGTATCATGTACCATAACAGGGAAGCCCATTTCAGGCACTTTTTTAACAGCTACAGCTGAATAGTGCTCTCTATATTGTCTGACCTATATCTATGACATTATTAGCTGTAGTTTATATGACATATGAACTGAGATAGAAGTTAGTCAAAGAAATTAAGGACTTCAAAACTGTTGTGTCTAGCACAAAATCTTTTGAGAAACATTATCCTGAGAGAAAATATCTCTAACTTCAATTCTGTTAAGATTCAGTTCATTTCTGTGAAATTTGATTTCAAATTGATCTTTCAAAACTTGCAGCCTATATTAAAAAAAAAAAGAAAAAAAAGCAATGAGCTGTCAGCTATGGAAGACAAGTAACACCTCAGAAAACACTATCTAAGAAAGCACTCTGAAATAATACTCTCAATATCTACATGGCAGACACATGAAACAAGAAAACACAAGATTTCTAACTGTGTTAGGGGAAACAGTTAATATGTTTTGTTTTGATTCTTTAGTATTTTAAAGACTTATTTCAACCTCAACTGGCACCCTACACATGCCTGGCAAAATCTGAACTAGACACTTTATACCCATCTCAGACAGGTCATTTTACATATATTTGGATTTTATATTTTTGTAACCAAAATGAAAAAAAAAAACAAGAGGTTATACAATTTCCCTGCTCTCAGCTTTTATTCCTGAACAGAACCTCAAATTTTGATAATCAAACTTAAATGACAGCTAAAATGGTTATTTTAGCAGCAAAGAAAATTGAGATTTCAAGGAAAATCCTGGTATATCCTGTTTTAGGTTCAACCCCAGACTCTGATGTGCATGCTGTGTGATACCTGAGCATATAAATAGAATATGGTGTCGTGAAAAAGAAACTTACCCTCAGGCTAGAGAAACAGCTGCATTTGTCTTTTTCCTTTTTTTTTTTTTTTAAGCTCTGACCATAGTTGATATAGTCAACACAATAAAAATAACACCTTTGCAAACAAAATCTGTGATATATATGAAATCTGTAAATAAAAATTCTGTGATACAAAAGCTCAGCAAATTCTGCCATGCAAATAAATACTTATCCTATTTAGAACTGAAGAAAATCTAATAAACTTCAAAATTTATAGAATAAAAATAGATTTGTAAATCTTATATTTTTGTAAACTTTATCTGTTTAAAATATTTTTATTATTACTTAATCCAGGCTTTAAAGATTTTACAAAAAATCCTAAACCCAGTAAGTTAACATTCCTTAAAACTTTAAATGATCTACTTAGTACTTGAATTTGACTTGGCTTTCTTTGTTAATAGTCCCACTTGGGATATGCATTGAAAGTTCTTCCACAAGAGTTGTGATGGAAGAGCGTTACTTTGAGACAATACATGCCTGCCTCAGGGGTTACAAGACAAATCAATCTATTTTTCTCCTTTCCTCCAAGGGTAATTGGCTTTTAAAATTACAGAGAAAAATAGGTCTTCACGTCAGTACAAGGCAGGCCCATATACAGCCATTTTCCATTTCTTTTTCTGTTTGAGTTCTTAGCTGAGAACTAAAGGTGGATAAAAAAAAAAAAAAAAAAAAAAGAGGAATGACTGCATTGAGTTGAAATCATCTCCAATAATAACACTGTGACCTGCATCTGAGTCTGGAATTTACTGAAACCTACTATGAATAACTGTTATTTTTCTCATCAGTATTTTCCTTCTAATTTGTGATAAAATTTACTTCTAATAACGACTTGCTTCAAAGCAATGAAACTCACAATAGCCTTCAGGTTTTTCTGATTGCTATTAACTGAGCTTTGTAATACATTACTCATGAGAATTTCTTACTGGAGGTATGATATGTGAAAATATTTTCCAAAGCTTAAGATGAGTAATCAGCTAAACTCATACACAAAAACAACAGCAAACTGTTGAAAAAAGTCAAAATAAAGTAGTCTTTTAAAAACTACTAAAATTCCCTTGAAACACAGCACTGAACCTGTACCACTAAACCTTTAATGTGAACTTGCTCACCGGGACTGTGTATACAGGTGTAAAGCAATTATTAGATTTGATATCTGAATGAACTCAGGCTCCCATTAGAGCTTGAATGCTTCAATAACCCTATTATTTTCCTTCCAATGCTCCCAGACCTGATCAACTTAATTATTCTGACTAGTGAAACATTTAGGACATGAATGTATGATTTGTTTTAAATCAAAAGAGACAATTGAAAATACTACATAAAATAACATACAAAAACCCCCATGGGATAAATGTGATGTGTCAAATCCTGGAAAAAGGTCAGATCCAAGTAGCAGTAACAAAAAAAAAAAAAGGGGGGGAAAGAGATACACTGCAATAAAACTACATTTATTCAGACATTTTTCCTTGAACTTTTAATTTGTATCCTTTATTGCATTTAATGTACCATAAAAAGATTAAAAGGTATATATTACTAATCAAAAGGGTAAGGGTATTTCAGAGAGTACATAACTTAGGTCTGCTTTGCTAAGCTAAAAGTCCCAAACCCCAAAACACAGACTAACTACTCTTTTATGACTACACACAGACTTTCAGTAGTTGTTCAAAAGTAAAATATATTGTTTAATAAAAAGACTCATTTTACATTGGAGATGTTTCCCAATTTTAACTGTACCTGCTATTTTACTGTTAAGGAAAAGAGAGAGGGCAAAAATGTATACCCATATTTTGTACAGATTTGGTACAATGCTAATAAAACCATAATATTCATAAGCAATTTAATTTAAAATACTTTTCAAAAATGTGCTATTCCCAGCTCCCCTATTAACATTGCTGTTTATACAATTTGTATTTGCCTTGAAAGCAAGTTGTCTGTAAGGTTACAAACATGACAAAGAAATAAAGACAGTAATAGGTTCTGAACTTCAAGTATACGAACAGCCAAAAAGTTAAGCATCTTCTCATCTGAATGCATTTGTCCTTAAAAAGAATCAAACTGACATCAAAGTGGTCCCCTTGTCCCTTGCCTCCTTTCACTAATGATATGTAATGGCTGCTGAGCCTGCAATAAACGTGTTTATGTCCAGCTAGATTGCCATCATTTTACAATCTAATCTGATACTTTTAAGAAAGAGGAAAGTCATGAGAGACCAACACCAGCTTGTGCTGAAGGCATTTCTTGACATCAGCCTTCACTTTGCACTTCAAATATAAGTATTTGATTTGACAAAACATACAGAAAGTCATAAGAGAAGGCTCTTCACCTCTTCTCCAAAACTGCCTGGTAGAAGTCAATACCAATTCATTTACAAAGTTACAATCAAAAAACACCAGATGAAAGTAAGAGAGGAAGCTTTCCAGCTATTCCTTAAAAATATTTTATTAAAGGGCAGCATAAGACGACATTTGCCTCTGTAGGACTGCTCCCACCTACGCTTCTCATTTTTATCACTTAGCAGTTTAAATATGGAATTTACATGTCCCATGCGCAGATGCTTTAATCTTTGACTAGAACATGAAAGTAATGAACTCAAAGCTCTCTGTTCTGTAAAGGAATTTCTTTCAGAACAGGAGTTGGATAACACTCCTGAAAAGCAAGACTTTCCTGCTGTTTCACACAAAATGGCTACCATTTCCCCCCCCATACCCACACAATCAACAGCCCTTGTCAAAATCAAGGGATTTTTCTTGTAGCGTGCAAAAGTCTATTGTATTTTTTTATGCATCAGAAACAAATTCTCTTTATAAAAACATAATTCTGCAGTATCTTGTAGTCTACATATAAAATGAAATACTTTAAATAATACAATAAAGGCCAACTATTCATAATATTTTTTTTGATTAAATAAAATATCAACATTTTTTATTCATGGCTAGGTTAACATTTACAATTCAGCATTCTGCAATATTTAAATGGAATTGAATATGCTATGAGAAAACTTAAAACTACATCACTCCTGTATGATTGGCTGGTATGGGCCGTAGCTGTCTGTGCACATCTGCAACTTCATCATGTAACATTCAAGTAAAGGCCCCTGTTTGAGCCTGGCAAGATGATCTCACTACTACTTGTTACTTCGCTATACACCCCAATGTAGAATAACTAAATACTGCATGGGACTTTTACTATAAATTATTTTCAACAAAGACACGTGCAGATCATGTGAATTAAACTGTTCTAGTTATCATCTACCTTACTGTTCTTGTGATCCTTTGAACACTGATGAGCATCTGAAAACCATTATGATTTCACAGTTGAAAAATACTAAGAAATTACTTTCAAATTAGCTGTGATTTTTAATTCTTATTTTAAAATGTTTATGAAAAATAATCTTCTCACAGAAGGGCATTTCAAAAATCTTTGCCATCTGAAATCAGAATAAGGTATGCCAGTCTAAAAATGTTCTTAAAAAAGTACTAAAAACATTGAAATGTATAACTTACCATTTTAAAAAATGCTGAAATAAAATATTGAACAATCTTAGAGTCTATGATTCTATGAATCTTCACCACTTATTCCAAGACACTTTTGAAACAGAAAAGTCAACCAACACATCTGTAAATTTCTGTAAACAACATGGCTCCAACATATTGTACCGTTCCTGTAAATACTTTATTACACAAAGTATTACTTGGTTCTCCTTTAGAATATTTTTAAGCACTATCAAAATTGGTATTTTTTTCCTTGGATGCTATCCATCTAGTCATCCCTGTCAGCTTTGCAGATAAGACAGCTGATATGGCAGCATTTTGTGCAACAGCTGCTGCAAGTATTAGTTTTACTCATTTGCTTTCACTATATTTCTTCTCAGCTCTATACTGCAATATTTTATTATGAAATATTATGAAAAGCTTCTATTTATTTATTTATTTATTTATTACAGACTATATTAACTTTGTAAACCACTAGTTTCTTGTGAGTTTAGTTGTAATCAAAATATTTCTCAAATGAATTTGTTATTTATTATAGCTTCATAAGAGGAAATCCAAGAAGTTAAATCTGCTGCTAAATGTCTAT
The DNA here is from genome assembly GCF_963932015.1 of Anas acuta. NCBI lineage: Eukaryota > Metazoa > Chordata > Aves > Anseriformes > Anatidae > Anas > Anas acuta. Next base: position 15,855,385 of record NC_088991.1, read on the forward strand.
CTCTTTAGGGATGAAGAACGAGATGCAATAGAAAGTCTCAAAATTTTTGTAAAAGCCAAAATGTAACAATACCCATCAGGGAGTCATAATTATCTTTTATGTGAATGAGGATACTTGACGGGAATTTAGATTGTAGTTTGCCAAGGGCTAAGAGAGAAGATTCAAGACAAAGATAAGCATTGAAATACTATTTTGCATATTAAATTGTGGCACCTCGTGTTTCTTCAAAAAATTATCAGAAATGTTTGGTAGATGACTATCCAATTTATCTTTACAGTTATACATTTGTGGATATTTCAATTGCTTCAGAATGTGAGCACCTGTACACCAATTTATCACTGAGAAAAATGAAGGCATTCACATTCCACCAACTCCATTTCTCACCAATATTACGTTTTAAGCCTAAAATAGATGCCTAGCACTCTTACACTTTTGTAAATAAAACATACACAGTATTTAACTTGTAGAGGAGTAAAATCTATAATTTTTAAAACTACAGTCTAATTTTACTGATGCTGTGAAAGAACACAATCTATCCACTCCAGAAAGAATATATGGAAGAGATGAATGATAGAAAAAAAACTGATTTCTGTACAATATTGAAGACCGATAAGAGTATAAAACAGAAGGTGAAAAAGATATGGGACTACATTGCTAACAGTCTGACCAGAGTTGCCTGCTGCAACATGAAGAGAGACGAGAAAATGCACAGAGGACAGCAGAAGTATTGGCCTTCACATATCCCCATAATGACAAGGAAAATAACATTGGGCTGTTACACAGAGACCAAACTTTTCAACACAATCAACAGCAATGAAGAAAGGCAAGCTCTAGGCTGATATAGAATAGAATAGTATTTAGATGATGCAGTTCAGTGTAACAGTAATTACGTGGCACTTTGACTTAAGATCCTTGCATGAGCAAAACCACACCAAAAATACACTAGTCTTGTTCAACTCCAAGAAAGGAAGGCTATGATGCAAAGACTGCTTAAATTTACCCTGTTTAGAAATACAGACCAAAGACATACCAAGTAGGTTTACAACACACAAGAGAAAAAAAAAAAAAAAAAGCAAAAAAATGTTTGATATACAGTGGGATACAGAACCTTGTTACGAACAAGCTGGCGTCTTTCCAAAAGCTCAAATCTTGTCTGAATTAATAAAATGGAAAGAAGCATGACATTGTGACTCCAATACTGGGTATTATGCATGTACACAAGACAATGCCAAAAATTTACAAGGACAAAAACATTGGTACAAAACAATTAATCTATTTCCACTGTAGCAAACAATTAAGGGCAAGAGTATGAAAGTACTCCTCCCTGCCCTCCCCCCATAAGCTGCTAGTAGAATTATTACCTATACACCTAAGTGGTGTTGAAAAATCTAAGTAAGTATCTTTTAAAAATTCAAGGTCAAACACAGTCAGTATTCAAGCAAACCATCACTTAACCTCAGATATTCTGGGTCTAAAGCTAGTAGTTTAAACAACTGCTAAAATGACTTCTTGCTTTCTGAAAATGGCTTAATCATCCAGTCTGGCCTTATACAATTAAAAAGCCTCATTGACAACTGAGGTAACTAAATATTAATTCATATCATACAGAATTTAATTTGTAATATAAATATTGACCATAATACATAATATAATATACTATATAATCCCTGATTCTTGTCTCTATTCCTCCTGCCTTTGAAAAAATTTACATTTTGTATAAAACCACAAATTGATTCAGATCATCTAGTCTCTGTATTTCTCCTTTATGAAATTCTGCATTCATTTGCTTAATATGCCTTGTCTTGCTTCTAAATGACCTATTAGATGACAATTCCAATGAACTACAGAAAGGTTGAGGGAGTCAAGCTCATTTACTCTTTTGAGCAGGAGGACTAAGCAAGGATCTAACAACAACCTTTGCCTCAAAGGTGAGTCACAAAACCCCAGTCAAATTCTTCTTGGTCACACAGATGGTAAAACAATAGACAGTAGTTGAGAATTGCAGCTTAAATGTTAAGAAAAAGAATCTGCATTAGGAATATAGTGTAACACTAAAACAGGGAAATCAAGAGGTTGTGCAGGTTTTCAGGACTTGGTTTGACAAGTCACAGCTGGCTCCGTCTAGTATGATGATAACCCTGCTTCAAGCAGAAGGCTGTATTATGTGATTTCCAAGAGTCCCTTCCAAACATGTCTCACAAATTAATCAATTCTGTATTTCTTGGCAAGTACATATCAGGGATTCAGAAATGATAAGTGTTAACAGTAGGGTGTTTTTTTTTTTGTTTTGTTTTGTTTTTTTTTTTTTTTTTTGGTTTGTCATTAGTATTTACAACACACTCGTAGCAGTTCTAAATGTCAGGGCTCTAGTTTCAGTGATATTTTTCCAGTGGGAAAGTTCTGATGCCTGGTGTTTTTCGTTGTTTTTTTCTCCTTTGCCAATCAATCGTTTCTAATTCATTCAAAGCTTAAGCCAGAATTCTTCAGTGAGACTTTTTCATAAGTAATTATATAATGAAAATAATTTAAAATCTATTATTTCACATATTTCCTAAAATAGTTATGTGCCCACAGGCTAAAGCATATACTGAAAAAGTAAACAAACTTACAGATGGGGAATCTTCATGACATTCTGAGGACTAAGCAATAAGATATGGTTGGACTCAGGCTAGCTACCTGATAAATTCCTGACTACAAAAAAATTGCCAGTAATGGTTCAGAATTTAATAGATGTAAAATGTAAAATAACATTCATAACTATCGCATCCACAGTTAGGTATGACTGAACATGTAACACGAGCATTTAGGAAATACTATCAATATGGTAAAGAAGCTGTATGTTTTAGCTTATGTACATTTCACAGTATTTTAAAATCCTGTATCCATTGTGCACACGTTGGCCACATCCTAGTCACAGAGCAGGTGCATTCCTCAGCAAGTTCCTTGCTTATTTTATTTGGGGTACCCAGCAGTGAGTAAGCCAGGTCACTTCTGGTTTGTGCATATGCATTTCTTTCCAAAAGTGCTTGGAGGAACACCATGTATCAGGGTGCAGATGCAGTGCACACATGTGGACCCAGATTCTCAAATATGCCATTAAACATCTGTCCATGCCACAGATACAGCCAACAGGACTTCAAGTCAGTACTGTGATGAGGGAAACAGCTTCTCTGTATTATGTAACAATAAATAAATTTAAAAGCTCCTAAGACAGTTCCCCATAATCTTCCACTAAAAGCCCAGAGAATATGTTGTGCAAGCACAGAATAGGCAAAAAGAAGTGGAAAATTGAGATGTTATTTATCGTTTCTTAATTTGATTATGCCTAAATTTCTCATGCAGAAAGCGAAAAATAAAACTACCTCCCCTATCTTGTTTCATAACTGTATGAGAATGCAAAGCCATGGTATGTGGTGGATAAGCATACTGTGCCAACAAGGGCAGTATGGCATGTCAATGCACAAGAATATAAGGTGCTGTGACGATATGGGCATACATTCACATATATAAAAATACAAAAAATGGACTACAAAAATCCCTTAAACCTTTGCATCCTAATTTCTCTGACAGGTTATTTTAGTTGCCAATGGCAAGTGAGAACATATCAAAGTAATAAAAACAGCCATTTAAAAAAAATACAATAAAGCTGTAATAGATACTAGGTAGAAACACAGGCTGAAACACACAAGGTAGAAACACAAGTTAAGTGTCAGGTTTTTGTAAGGTAGTATTAAACTATGACAGCCTTTGCTTTAACTCTAGCTTTCCTTTAAAATAAAGTTGACCAATTCACTCAGAAACCAATTCTTACCAAGTTTAATTTCTGATGATAGCATTATATGCAATCTGCGCATACGGCTACATATGCTCTTTACTGGAGCTTTTTTGAAAAGGTGTTCTAAACAAAGAACATTTAAGCAGCGATTCCCACCGCAAACCATGTACATCTTAACCCACCTGAAAGGGAGCGAAATAAAACAACACATGAAGTATGAAAATGCAAAGAAGGATATATGAATTGAATTTCAATTTTATCTACTAGTCACCCTGAGATGCAACATGAAAAACCAATTTAACACTGAAATGGTATTCAAATATTTGACTCCAATCCCTTATTGCTTCTAAATTCACTCCAAAGTCAAGATTATTAATTCCTACTGACAGAAAATCAAGATTTAATGATCATCTAATACCTCTTAGGAATTAGAGTAAATTCAGATGGTAATTCAGACAAATTAAAATGATTTTACAAATATAAGGAAAACATGATACAGAATGCCCATTCGGGCATTTCTTTTGGGGCAGTAACTACCTTTTAGGAACATATAGAGCAAAAAAGCATATTTCAATGTGTGCAATAAATGTTTACAAGTTAAAAGGGAACCTTTATTACCTAGGAACATTTTTCCATACCATTCTCTGCTTACATAAAAAAGAGGCACAGCATACCTTGAAAAGTATCCATAGTAGGAAAGTGAATACAATAATTTGAACCCAATGACTTTGTAGCAATAATAACACTTAGTTGAAGGATAGTAAGACTTTCAAGATCAAGCTGTAAATTCACCAAGGCACATTCAGCCAGAACTGTTAAAATGATTTGCTTTGTACAACTTCATAAAGAAACTGACTTCAGCTTAGTAAAAATGATATGCTGTATGTGATTTTTAGGTAAATTTTTAGCTTTCAGATCATGGCTACAGGGAAGTTACAATAAAACTGAAAACGGTGTGAAAAATGGAAACACAAATTTATAGCCTGGACATTGATTCCTTGTGCCCCAGAGTTTTCTTTGCTAGCAGGAACACTTTAAAACATATTACAAGCCGATGACAATTTATTTTTATATGTCAGTGTTCATTTTTTATTTTGGATTTTGTTTGAATCTAATGACTATTATACCCCAAAGCAATTAAAATTGTGCATCTCTTTACGTGCAATGCCTTTCCTTTTAGCAAAGTTACTATACAGAGAAAAAAATTCAACTGGTGCAACATCCTGTCTAGCACCAAGTAGAAATTACACTAGAAAACTTAACAACCAAAGTAAGCTCTAAAGGCAGTTCCAGTACATTCTGTCTATAATAATAATAAACAAAACAAAACAGATAGATCCTTCTCTAAAATTCTTTAGTTGAAACAGCCTGTAGAAATCTCCACTAATCTAACCTGGAGGGAAAAAAAAAAAAAAAAAAAAAAAAGCTAATGTGAAGTTTGTTCGTCTTACCCTTACCATTTTAGCAACAGAAGTCAAATGGAAAAGAGGGGTGGGAGTATGCCCTACTCTGCTGTGCCTATGGAAGGGAGACTATAACAGTTGAGAATTCCACCCTGATTGCAGCAGTCTCAGACAGTAATATTAGAAATAGTTAAGAAATATGAATTGCTTGAATGACAGCTACATCTCAAGTTTTTGCCTACCATAAAGTCTTAAGACCTATCAATGTAAAATACAAACATTTATAAAGCTCCAACTTTTTTTTTTCCTAAACATTTGTGCTTAGCAACTGACAAAACATTTTGGAGATGCCTATTACTGCAGAAATGAAGGAAGAGAACTACACACAACAGCATTTCCATTCTCCTTATTGCAATTCTTCTTCCTTTAGCGTATTTGCCCATTCATCATATATTTCACCTAAGTCTAGTTTCATTTTTAAGTTAACAATATGCTTCTGTCATTGGCAAAGGGCTTCCATACAATTCTATGACATCACACATTTAAATTGTACATGCAATCCATTTAATTTCTGATATTGATTTGTATGCATCACTCGTATTACATGGTTTCCAGAACATGGACAGAGTGTAAAGGTGAAAATTTCTTCCAGTTTTTCTTCCTTCTAACTTTCTATGACTTCTGAATCCCCTAATGGTACCATTCTTATCTATGAAATCTATTTCTTTACTATTTTAAACATACTAAACTTAAAAGCCAAAATGAGAAGTCCTGAATATCCTAAATAATACAGGAGGCACTTGGAACTAGCAGGAAGTAATTAACTCTCTTATAAATCTTTTGTCTTAACACATCCTTCTTTATCTTCCCATCCTGCTTTTCAATTTGAAGAAGTACTTTGAGATACCATCTGGCTATTAAAGACAGTGGAGAAAGGAAGCTTTAAAAGCAGTTATAGTGAAGATAAAAAAGCCAAAAACACACACACACACACACACACACACACACAAAAAAAAAAAAACAACCACAGTAACCCAGTACCAGCTCCAAAAAACAAACAAACAAACAAACAAAAAAACCACAGGCAAAATAATTTATTGTTCAAGACTGTTGTTCTTCATTTAGGATTTAAAAGTGAAAGCAAAAAAAGCAGCATGAAAGCTGTTTTTGAATTCCATTTACTATTTTTAATCTCTTTTATGTAGGGTTAAGTATGAGTTTTCAGCATTAGAGACACTTAATCTAAACCTAAGAATTTCCTCTGAAACCATCCCTTCCAGTCCCTATCATGAAACATTCTGAACTGGTTTATGTCGTTTTAGTGGGCATTGGAGCATTGGCTTCAAATGGAATTTGGGGAAGAAATATCTACAAATGCTTACATAACAAAAGGTAAGGCAATTACTTTATTTGAAGAGCTCTCCACTAGGATACCTGAAAGATTGGAATTCATCATTCTTTGAGCTGCTGTCTAGTACATATCAGTTTGATGTAAAGCACTGATATAAGGTGTATCCATCTCCCTGAAGTTTCTGTACAGGGAAACTGATTACATACAGAAGTTTAAGTAGGTGCAGCATATAAATCTTTATGTGCTTTAACTTAAAATTGCTAGCAGTTCACATCAAGACTATTAGAAAATGAGTAAGAAATGAGTTTTGATATTTCCTGTATGTTTTGGCAGCTGCTCAGAAGACCAATGTTTAATCTGCTCATCTCATGGGGATACAGACAGGATAAGAACCTCTTTTTTTCTGCATACAGATTAAGAGGATATGTACTGTCTGCCTTACCACAAAAACCACAGTCCTTCTCCTGAAGAGCTTTAAACTTTGCAGGCCGAGCACTTACACCCCTTACAGCTTTCCTCCCCCCAGCAATTTTAAACGCCAAAGTTGCAGTAAAAACTTAAAGATGTTGGCATTTGTGGAACTGATATAGTTGCTGTCTTCCACACGGTAAATAGAAGTGAGAATGATAAATGATGCCAACAATTATGCTGTTAGAGTTTTGAACTAACTACACATACAGAATTTAATATAATGATTTAAGAGAAACTTTAGCCTCAACTAATGCAAAAAGTTATAACATCTTCAATATTATAATTAAAACAGGGAAGTGGTGCAAGGTAAGCATTTTAACTTCCTAAAACAAAACAAAAAGAATTCCAACCTTACTTCAAGGCAAAGGCTGAGATTTACATTTACAAATTAAATTCCTGTACATGAGAACAACAACAACAACAAAACAAAACTCCCTTTTCACCAAAAGCTTCTGTTCAATTGCAATATGGAAGATACGAAACGATTTTTCATTCTGAAGACTGTCAATGAAATGTCAATGAAAACCCAGAATAATTATAGCTCACACCAAGTATTACCTACAATATGGCCTCAAACATACATTCACTACTATTTCATCTCTAAATTTAAGTTGATATCCCAGTTGCTCTTCAGCTACTTATTGTACCCGTATCTGTGCTGGGTAGCTGTTCAGTATGGTTACACTTCTCATAGAATGACCAACATGACTGTTTACTGAACTCAGATAATCACATATCCACTAACAAACACACAACAACATCCTTAAATGTGAAGGACCAACAAAGCATGAATTTCACATTTCAAACATCATGAATATTTTATGAAAAGCATTAAATTATGGAATCATTTTTTTCTAGACGGTCTGTAACTAAACTGTAGATTCCTATACTTAAAGCACTGTATGTGTGAATATTTAAGTAAACGCATATACATCAAAATAAGGAGGTGGTGGTGTACATATATACACACTTTCTCCCCCATTTTTTTTGTTCTCCCAGACATTATTGGTTAAAAAAACAAACAAACAAACAAAAACCAACAAACAAAAAACAAACTGGTTTTACATATAAATCCCAATTAAATGGTGATGATGGGGGTTTTTTCTATTTCAGACTACAGACATACACTTTGTTTCTAATAGCAAATAAAGGTAACAATTTAAAAACCTAGTTACTCTAGAGTTCTACTACAACAACACTTTCTATTGGACAAAGCCCCCTCTTTTTTTTTCTTTTTTTTTTTTTAAGTTTAAGATAATTTTAGACACAAGTTATTGAAAATGTGATTTAGAATTCTTTACTTTGGGTGGTTAATTACAGCAGCAGAGTTGCAAAAATATGATGACATAATAAAAAGTAATAATTTTATCTCTGAAACATATCAGAGTAAATAAAATAAAACACAAATTAATACGAGTATTTTTATTACATTGAAAATATTAAATGTATGCCAACATGTAATCTAGTCCTAATGGTTCAGCACTGAACAACATATTCTAGGAATTTATAAAAACAAATGTAACTACCCAAACACATGGAACTTGTAACAAGCCACTCTTATATTGTGTTTTGAATAGAAAACCGTTACCCATTCATGACTGTGCGATTAGTCTACAATTCTTAAAGAAATTAATGTATTTCCTAACCACATCAACTAATGAATGCAACTGAGCCAAGGTTTTATCTTCATTCTATGTGAATTTTCCACCTCTTTCAATTGACAAGGAGAATAGAAGGTGCCTGTTTAACCAAAATATCTGATTTAGAAAGATAATGAAAATTCTTTTGCAGTGATTGGCTCCAATCTACCTCCAGTTATTTTGCAGCAAAAGAATCCATGATTTTATTCCTCTTTCACAAAGGGCACAGAAGTCAAATGAAGCCTTTACCTATGTTTCTGAAAAATATAAGTGTGAAATAACCTAAAAAGTTCTCTGCCAGACACACAATTCTTAATCCTTTTTTTCCCCCGTATCTTCAGAAGATTGGAACGTTATCAGTAGATACACTGATTAATGCAATTAAAGCCTTGGGAACATTTTATGCCTGAAGACCCTAAGAATAATTTAAATGGTTTTACCATAGTTGAGTGGTAAAGAACTGTCGTGTATAGACCATCTAAGAAATTTTCTATGCTACAGTATACAGCTATTTTTAAATTGCTAACATTGCACCTGAAGTTAAATATTCGATTTTGGTAATGTGCTTTACTCTAACCTAAAATAAGGAGTATCCTAATAATTTTAATTTCCTAGGGCACAGATAATTTTTAACTCAGAATATCATTTTCTCAAGGACATGTGTTCCTGCAGAAAGGCTGGAGTCTCTGTATATACTTTAAAGGATTGTTTCATGATAGATTATACCTGACAGTCCTTAGTGAGACTATCACAAATATTGGTGAATAATGCACAGTGCAAAGACTACAAATGTCAGTATAATATTTGAGGTATCACAACATGAAAGCACACAATCTGAAACATTTGCAGAGATGCTGTCATGATACCATGCCTTGTGCACAGCACTGTTTTCAGGATAAGTTTATTAGAATGTCTTTAAATACTTAGTTTTATAAACCATAAATAGCACATCGCTGTCTATTTTCATTTGTACATCATCTACTGAAGAGATGGAAAAGTCAAAATGCCTGTGGGTTTTGCAATAGTAAGTCACCTTGACTATTCCACCATGTTTCTGCTTGAAGCAGGATGCAGACACTGTTAACAGTGAAAACACTAAGGGTATCTCTCATCATACTCATACTGCTTGTTTGCCTCTTATCAAAAGCCTTAAACACTTACTGTATTTCATAACTAATATACATTTTATGTTCATAATACATTTTTACTTTAAAACAATTCTTTAAAGAATCAGACTATCTCTGACTACAGTAGAAGTTGCATGAAAAAGTTCACTATGTATTTCAACTTATTAAATTTCAGGTTATACTTTTAAAATCAACATTGTCTTTAAAAACAACTTATTTCAGATACAAAGAATATGCAAGTGTAAACTCCAGATAGATTATGAAGACTAACATCTCAAAGCAGTTATTGGGTAGCTTCTCCCAAACACGTTACTAGTTCTCAATTTAAAGTAGCAGAGATGCAGTTGGCCAGGCTGGCTGGAGTGTAAGGTTACATTTGCACCTCAAAAATATTTAAGCACGTCTACAGTTTTATTGGAATAAACTGGATGACAATACGAAAAAAATCTTTGAAAAATATTAGTTCTAGAAAGAAACTAATACATACCAAAAGAAGTCATTTTCTAACCATCTGTACTAATATATTGTCATCAGGTTTGAGTTGTCTAATTCCAAGATACAGCACCATGGAAACTGACATTATATTACAGTCTTGTAGAAACTTCATAGAAAACTTTATCTGCTTTTTATTTTTCTTGCTGTTGTTCTTGTTTGTTTTCAATATTTACTGCCTATTAGTATTTAAGATACATGTCAATAAAAATTTGACACAAAATATTGGAGAATATCAAACATTAAAGCATTTTAGACCACATCTGCTGATAGAAAATATTTAGTAAAAAAGAGGGCTTCCTGCTGAGAAAAGTCCATTCCATGGGCAAATACTGATTGTGAATTCTTGTATCCATTATATTGTCAATAAAGGAGGAACTGAAGGTGAATTGAAGTTTAAAACGCTCTGCCATACTTAAAAAAATATGAATAACACATTATTCAAGAAAGGTCAGTAATTAACTGGAAATTATGAAATGGAACACTTAATCTTCTTGATGGTAAAAGCATTTTACGTAAAAGCATGCATTTCTCCTTATGCTGTAAAAACTGACATCTCATTACTTTTATACTCACCTTCTAAGGTGTTTAGTAAAAGACTTGTGCCAGCACAGAATTCTTATATATGTGTATATATATTTATGTGTCTATGTAGACATACACGCATTTACATTTACATGTTTACATTTACTGAAAACACATATATTTTCAGTCTCGATTTCTGTACAGCAAAAGTTACTTTAGAAACCTACTTATTCCAATATATAACTTCAAGATGAAGTGAATGATAAAAAGACACTGTATTTTTCAAATGATAAAATGTTTTGACATTCACTGTGAAAGTGTTTTTCTCTTTCAAACAACTTGCACCACAGGTTGTCTAAATATGTTCCTAAATATATTATTCTTGCTTATGGAGCATTTTACTCACAGATTTGTCTGCTATATCCAAATACTGTCTGAAGTACTCCTATGTATAACATTACATGAAGAATTTCTTCACAATTCCTTCTGAAAACTGCTAGAATCAGGGCAAAGGCATACTGATAAACATGACAAGGATCATCATCCTCACCCTCTAATATCCTTGATTTCAAGGTAAATATAAGAAAAGGCATTGAAAAATCCTAAAAAATGGAACTGAAGTATAATAGAGAAAATATGCCACTTGCTCCAGAATATTATATATATATATTTTATTTTTTTTTTTGGATTGTCATAAAATTCAGAATAATCTGAACAGAATAAATGCTTACCACTATTTCTTTAAATAAATATATGTCAATTAGAAACCACAACAGCTTTCATTACAGGCTGAACACAATTTTAATTGATAAATGTATTTTGCATAGATATAGTGTTAAATATGTCTCATGGTTAATAAATTCTCATCCTTGGACCTTGATGTTTGAGTACACCTGAGATCAGAGGTGACTTGTAAAGTCACTATGTAAGTAGCTTATTGACACTAAACTGAGTCCTATAAAATGTTACAACTTGAAAACACCTTCTATACGTACACACAGAGTGAAATTTTCAATATTCATTTGTGGCATTTAGGACAATACCCAAATCTACATAAAACAACCAATGTCCATCAGGATTCCTGATAGCAAGGTTTGTAAAAAAAAAAAATAAAAATTAAAAAATAAAAATTGGTTGATGATTTCAAACTATGGCCTGGTTCTTCATAGGCACACATTATGTTTTCTGAAAATAAACAGGCCATACCATTTTATATATAACATGCAAATAGCATTACTCACTACCTAGAAAACTCTACTACTTCTTCATACTTCGTCCATTCTTCTCTAAGACTGATTGTGAAGGATACATGTAGAATGTAACTAAATGATACACTTACAGGTCAAAGCAGTGCAGTTCTGTAGTTTGCAATCTAAACAGAGAATGCCTATGGATCTCACAAGAACCTTAATACAATACAAAGTCTTGAATATGTCTTCCTTTGTGATATTTATTGTTGACAGGTTATTATTAGGTTGGTTTTCTTCCCAAATTCACAGGTAATCATATAAATTATATGAATTATGAATTCAATTTTACATGAAGATGGACTCTGCTGTTATAATAGCTGTTTTGAAACAGCTCACAAATGAGAAACTCTAAGCATTGATATATGTCAAAACTGGTAACAAAATGAGTGAAAGTCAAATACACCTTCTAAATGATTTCTAAATTTTGCCCATGTACATAAGCACAAACAGACCTATACTACTTTTGTGAAAGCAAGAGCATTCATTCAAATAAAAAAGCATACATGCAAATAAGCATGGAGAAAAAAAAACTATACCCTCCCTATCTTTTAAGAGACATAGCCAAATTTTCAGTGTAGTTGACATCATCTTTCTTGGTAAACACTTACAAAAGCCTATCAGATTGATGTGAAGGAAATCAAGGACATTATTTTCACTTACATTCCCTTTTAAAAATGCAGAACTTCTTTTAAAAGATGACATGAAGGACATCAAAATAGTATTATTGTTATTGCATTTTAGATAACATCGTGCAACTGACTACCTTGTATCCCAAAACATGTAGGTTGGTGTCTTCAATACTGGTAATATATTACAGTATCCAGTCTGTGAAGAGATCGTTTGACTTGAGTTACTGACTGTAATATTTGCAATAATTGTGGATGTGTAACAATAACCTGTAAAATATTATTTCCAGTTAACTTACTACTGTACTTTAAGTTAATGAATCCTCCTAAGACATTGAGAAGGGCATATGATTTTATCTATGAAGGAAGGAAATGGCATGGTTAGGGAGAATGATTCCATCTGCATCGTGAGGATGTATAAAAAAAGTTTCTGCCTTAATTTATGCTGTTTCAAAGTCCTAAACTAGTTTCCAAAACGTAGTCCATCAAAGGCATTCTTAATATTCAAAAAGACCTTGCTAATTAACTCCGAAAACTACCTCAAGTAGAACCTGCTTCTCCTGCTCCTTAGAAAAGTTTTAATTACACAGATTAAGCACTAGGATTCCAGATGCCACCTTCCCATAGCTTTCTTCCTTTCTAAATAAGGTGCTTTTGTGCTGATCTCCCCTTTGCTTTGAGAAGAGCTTTGGACAGGTTGTTTTTATGATTAAGCAATTCCATGTGACTATTAAAAATGATGTGACAGCATGGAAATCACATTTAACCACTTACTGAAGACTTAACTCTTTTCTGAAATGTTATGACAGCTGGCCATCAGAGTAGGTTTTACTTAACACAGGTATTACTTGAAAACCTAAATGATAGTTATAGAGAAGATCATGGCAGTACACTCACATGGGTGTATGATGGCAGGACAATAGGCACAACTTCTTCCTTCACTGTGATCCCTTTACGTAAGAAAAAAACCAACCCAACTCAACTGAGAGAACAATTAAATATAATAGGCTCCCCAGACAAACAGTGGAAACTTTTTTTTTGGTCATTAAAAATACTGAAGACATAGCTTGACAGGGAAATAGTCCCTAATCTGAGGCCCTTCTTTCAGCAGATGAGTGGATCAGATGACCTTCCAGAGTAGACTTCTGTCTGATTCTATGAACACATGCATCAGATGACAAAATACTACCAATGCAGTTCTCTCCTCCCTTTCTGTATTAACATTTAGTGGAAGATAGTCAGAATAGTGTTTCAATGGATGAGCAGAATTTTATCTGTGCAGTTCCAACCACCACTGCTGTACGAATAAAGTAAGCAACAGGGTTAGTGAGAGTAGCTCTGCAGAAATATACTTAGTTGTGAAAAGGTCTCTCGATTACTTTTTCCAGTGTGCAAGCCTTCCTTCAGATGACAGAGTTTGCACGAACATATGTATGCATAGAAACTATAAGTAATGCAACAGTTGATACAGTCTTCTATTTACAGTCACTGCTCTCCAGCCAGGATGCTAAGCATGAGCCCCATTTCCTGGATTTTCTCTGATCCTAACCCATGTGTAGCTGATGTGCTTACTAGAGATGACTGATAGGTAGGTACATGCAAATAGAGAAGGATGGTAATACTGACCAATTCAAAATACTAAGAATGAAAATTGTTAGAATTGCCTACAAAACACTGTCCCGGAAAGCATTATTACTACAACATCCCACGTGGAATTTACAGCAAAAATCTTGTATCTAAAAGCAGATGACAAACTATATTTTAATCAACATCTGCTTATATCTTCTACAGCATGCTCAGCAGGAAGCATTTTCCTAGTTGCAGCTCTACGGAACTGGCAATGTTCTGTATGCTCAGGAAATAAAACTATTTGCCACAAATATCTGAAAAAAAAGTACAAAAGTACAAGTACAAAAAAGAACTCTCACATTTTGGAGTAACAGAAAATGGGTTCAGATCCATATCAACTCACTGAGGTACAAATGATCCAGTTAGGTTAATTCAGGCAACTCTCCTCACCAGCTGAATATGCTTCATGTCATCACCTCCTAGCTGACTGTATGCCATTCTCTTAACTAAAACAGAGCTCTCCAATTCTCACCAGTCCTACCTCTCTTACCACATAATTTCCAGCTAACTGCACATCCCACCTGCCATGCAGCATCAGCATTAACCTCCACTAAGACTTGTTACGGAAGTCTACTGTAAAGATAAACAGAAGAGCAATACTTTCAAATAAACAGAAATGATTCAACTTCTGGTTGCAGTCTGTGTTGGTATTAATCTAAACTGGATATCTATCTTCATGAGAACATAGAAATGGGAAGTAGTTATTTGTTACCATTCTATTACATACGGTCTTTAAAAGTGAGGCTGAATACCATCAAAAAACTTACTATATAGAGCATTTTTTCTATGTTAAATATTATTTTGCTTACTGGTAACAGACAATTCTTTCTCCAAAAAATACTCTATGACCGCTTCAAATAATTAAGTTACATTTTTCTTTACTCCTTGTATGTTTTGAAAGCAGGGTGTGTACTTGTAGAATTACAAAAAATTAATGATAAAATCTATCAAAATTAAGTAACAATCAGGCAAATAGTTTCACACTACCTTTTGAAGCATGGTATATACAGAAAAATATATACCTAAAGACTTTCAGACTTTAAGAAAAATAAATTATTTATAGGAATTAAACACACACTCCCAGTGAAGAGAGATTCATAATATTGAGTTACAAGGATATTTAACAAAAAATAAATTTTATCCCTAGATAATCACAAGGTTAATGGTAGCTAATCTATACTACGCATTTACTTCATGAAGTCTCAAAGCAAATTTTAACAACTGCCAAAAACTAGACATCATGTGAAAAATATTATCATTCTTTCCACAAAAAATTAGGAATATTCTCTTTACATTTCTTTAGCATGACGGGTAAAAAGGGACATTTTAACTAATATATCAATTCTGAAGTGTTTTCCGAGTCTTCAGAAAGGACTACTGTATCTTTTGGGAAAAAATGGCATAGCTTTCTAGTCACTAAGTAGTTGATTGCTTACCCTGCTTCCCTAGAAATCTTGAAATAGTGGACTACAATGGTTTTATTGCTGAAATATATAGTTATTTCAGACCATTAATTTTTGTCTAGGCTATCTGTGAGAATGTGTCAATCCATATTGACCCATAACAACCCATAACAACCATACTGCAGTGGTTAAAACAGAACTTGCATGCAAAATACATTTGCGCAAATATGCTTCAAAACACATTTATACCTTGTAATAAGTTTCTGTTAATTTTTTTTATCAAAAGAAAATTCTGGGAAGTATGTATGCTCCACTGAAACCAGATCAGACTTCAGAATGGCCATATGATTTCTAGCAATATGATACAAATGATAACACTATATGCCTGTCATAAAAATTCAAACATATATGTAATTGCTTCTTGTAACCTGAAACAACTGCAGGGAAACTAGTTTAATGACTAACTTCAATGGCAGCAGAATCAGACACAAAAACTGTTTTAATATGAAGATACCACTGCCACTGGCATCCTTTTCTCATTCAGTTTTGAAAAAAAACTTGCCGAAAATTCTTACAAAGACAGAAGAAATATGTTTGAAATCCTACATCTTCCTACAGAGCAATGAAAGCCTTTGCTAGCTATCAACTGGATGGCACAGACAAATGTAACGCATCTCCATGACAGGCACAGTAGTAGAGTAAGGCTTTAGAAACAGACTTCAAAAATGTGCAACCCTTAAAAGTAGAGCTATACTATTATAAATAAGCAAGCAAACAAAAAGAATAAGTACACCAGATTTCTTCTACAATGAGGTTTTATTCCAGAAATAGAAATTTATTAAAATGTATCATATAAAAATGACACAGCTATCATTTCTGACTGATCACAAGTAATGGTTTAATGGTTCATTTGTGTACTGACACCAACATGATTACATACCCTTGGATCCTCCTGGAGTACACTGCCTCACAAAAGCTTAATTCTTTCATCATCATCCCTCTTCAATCAAGCAAAAACAACTACAGATGTTCACAAGACAGGTTGAAGAGAGATAAAGGAATAAGCTTGCTTGAGCTAGAGCCTTTTCTTCTTTGCCAGAAAAACATGCAACAACCAAGAAAGAGAAAGAAAAACATGTAAAGGGGAGGACACGTCTACAAAAAGTAAAAAAGAACGACTGAGGATGAGACATAATGAATTTGGCACTGGGTTGGGTATTGCAAGTTGATACCCTGCTGTAGACAAAAAGAATCATCATCCTTGCACCAAGGGGGAGGAGTGGAAATCATATATAAGTTATATTAAGGTGACTATTTTGAAGACTATTAGACATACAGGCCATTTAATACTGTGCTAAACTCAGATAGTTTCTGCCTGTGCATAGAAAGAAAAAGAATAACAAGAATCTGCTCCTTATTAAGTCCTCATGAAGTGACAATTTCTGATGCATTTGTTTCATTTTCTTACCTCTGCTTGAGCAGCAAGAAAGGATCTAAAAGCAGCAGGTTTTATGCCACAAGTGATGCCTAGGTTTCCTACCCATAAATTTAACACAGTGTTTTTATACTTAAAGAAATTCTACAGATTAGTAGAAAGACAAAAATTCAGAGGGATACTGACATATGTGTTATCCCACCTTGGATGCTTATCAAACTCCGAGCTTTTGCGTCTAATACACACACACACAAAACAACAACAAAAAATGAAGTCATAATAGATTAAAAAAAATAAAATCCTCTCCTAATAAATTATTGTGCTGTTTACAGAATTTTCCTTTATACGTCTATAATATTTTTGCATGCTTACATCAACTCTTATCTTACTCAGACAGTCAAGGTACTTCCAAAAACTGAGAATTAGAAGTAGCAACATTTATGTATGCACTGGAATAGTATATCTACAACCTCCTGCTATCTACTTCATGAAGATTCCCCAACCCCCCCTTTTATTTTTTTTTCAGTCTTTACTGTTAAATTTTATTTCCTCCTTTGCTGTATATCAAAAAATTAAGACTGTGAATACAAAGAGTTCAGCAAAGTTGACACACCATTTATCTTTTCAAGCATTCCTCAAAAGACAAACCAGTTCTGGTTACAATTTTCTATTTCAACAACTCACATCTTTAATCTGGCTTTGTTTGGTTCTTTCAATTGATGCCAGGGTGCACAGTTGAGCTAGCAGTTGTGATTAAGAGGTCAAACATTGAATTCAGTAGTTTTTTTTTTTAAATCTACCTTTTTCCACAACTATTACTTTAGATTCTTATGTTATACATATCAGCAGGAGGCTATGGGTGAACACTACCCCCCAGTCAAAAATTGAAACAAGCTTTATTATCACTTACTGCTTGAAGTAAACGAACTCAATAGGAGTTCAGATAATCCAAGAACATACATATTGCCCTTTGAATTCAGAAATTGCTTGGTTTTCCTTCCTCCAAACCATCAATCCCTCTTCAAAAACCTTCAAAAAATTTTTTTAATTATTTTATTATTTGGGGGGAAACTTCTTGCACAAAAAAAAAAAGGCAACAAAAAAATGTAGTCCCATGGACAGAGTCCGTTAAAAATCAAATTACTTCCACACCATTCTCCTATTATTTACCTGCCAGTAAAATATGTAGACTCATTGTCTCTGCTTTCTCTGCTGGTCATTTTTGTATTTATTACTGAGTTACTAAGTTGTTTTTCTCTCCCTTTTTCTAAAGCATGTTTTTTCTGTTCTGAAAAACTGGGCCACATGCCTCTGAGGAGAAAGTAGTGCATTATTTCATTCCCACCTTTTCTTCTTTTTTGGCATCTCTGAGGCCTGCTATGCCCAGAAGTGCTTCCACTCAAGCTGGACCATCAAATCAATTATCACAGCAGTCTGATTTCTAAATATGAATGGCAATGAATGACAACAGGCAAGGCAAACTTTCAGCTTTGATTTGTCATTGGCAATGTAAATTTTTTTGTTTTGTTGTACAGATGTTTGTTATAGTGGCAATTTGACCAAACTCTTCCCCCTGCTGTCTGCAACTACACTGTGTAGATCTTGAGATGAGAAGCTTCACTTTTGCCAAGTCAATAATGAAAAGAAAAAATATGGGATAGGCCATTATCAATATAAAAGTTCTCTTTTTTCCGCTACACTGTTACTACAATTGTTCCTGTCAAAACAAACGAACAAACAAACAAACATAAGAAAAAACAAACCACTATAACAAACTTTATGGTAGTTTCCATTAAAAAGAACCCTAGATATTTCACAATTACAAAGTTCAATTGTTTAGTACTGCTGTCCCACTATTTAACATCAGATCTTCATTTACAGTAATAAGCTTCATTTTTTTTCCAGCTAGAATTAGTATGGCCTTTTGCAGTACTAAAAGATTATTTACTGTATAGAAGCATCCACATGTAATACCAAAAGTACAAGACGATTTAAGTAGAGAGTAAATTAGAAAAAAAAAGAGGTCCTACCCTTATTTATCATTAGTCATAGTTTGATGGTTTCTCCAACGGAGACTCATATATTATTTTGTTAAGAACGGAATTAAACTATGAAATATAAAAACTGATTAAAATATTTTTGTGCATTTCTTCATTGACACTACTAGTTCAAAAACATGCAAAAACTGCACTTTATATTGAAAGCTTATAATATTTTTATAGAGAACCGATTATGAAAGTGTTTTTTAGATAGCAGCTGGGACACATTCAGAAAACTTTGGAGTCAATTCACCTGCAAGTTTGCTTTATTGACAGTATATATAAACTGGGTGGCAATATATACGAAAGACTATATTGCCTATTCTAGTGAAAACAATTTCAACCAAGCAGGTAATAATTTATTTCTGCAGTCACAGAAAAAAAAATAAATCTTAACTTAGGTACTTTTGAAACACTCTTGGATTGTAAATTTGCTTTAATCTTCTCAAAAAGGGAGGTTTAACAGTACCACCTAGTGGTATCTATCCATAGACATATGGACCAAGTGGGCATCATATGGATACTAGGAAAGCTTCCTACAATCTTCTGACAAACCAGAACTCTTAATGATGTCACAGTTGAGCCCTGATTTTAGATGCCTTTGCTATTGTAGGACTTAAGATGGCAATCTTTTTTTTTATTATTATTTTTTTTCCTGTGTGATATTCAATTCTTATGTAAACCAGACAATTCTTATGTAAATCCAATTTCAAAACAGACAATTCCATTTATGATAATTTTTTTCATACGTGCCATTACCGCTACATTGACCTTTAAAAGGCTATACTTAAAGAAGACATGAGACTGCAAGCAAACTGGTCTTACACTATTTCATTCATCTGGAAATGCGACTACATGAAAGACCAAAATACTGCAATTCTGACAAGCAGATGGTGGACTAAAAGTACTGTGAAGTGATTACTATGAAAAAACAGTTTTCACAGTTATCTTACTTATTAGACACTGAACTTTTTTGCATAGAATGAGTGATAAAGACAGCATACCTGCATGCCAGCATGAAACTACAACCCCTCATCAAACCAAACTGATTAAGAAGAGTAGTTCTGAACTTGGAATTAGACTATCCATTATTCTTATATCTTATATCAAATCCTTTTAGAATCCATTATTCCTATATCAAAACACGTCACTTCAAAGAAAACATAATAGATAACTAAGAGAAAACTTCATCTGAAGATGACTATCTGCAATACCGGTCTCTCCAGTACATATATGCATAGTGGTTTATAATAGACTTTAACATTTTCTTTACGGAAACTGGGGTTATAAAAGAACAGTGAGGTCCACTTTACCATTTACTTGTATACTCTGCAGATACGAGAAAACTACCATTTTGAAGAGTTTTCCAAAGTGTGGATAAAATTATTCATTTTAATACCTTTCAAGTTTCTGGTATAAAACAGTATGTTATTATACTGGGTCTGGCTGGATCTGTGGGTCTTACTTTTATCATTTTTTAAACATCTGTTTCTCTTTATGTGGCTAAGGGGAAAGTTTATTCTGGATCAAAGTACTTCAGTAACTTTGTGAAAAAAGGGTTGCTGCTGGGTGCTTAAATGGTAAATTTATTTTCTCAAGAAAGCTGTTTTCACTGACATGAGCACATGAATGGAAGAATGCATATCATGGTTTCAGTGACTTGCATCTACCAAGTGGCAGATAATGTCTTTAGTAAATGATTGATCTTAAGTTGTTCTTATTGCCTGTAGCAACAAGAGAGATTTAGAAACAACTCATCATTCATTTTCCTTTAAACAACGCTACAGATAACTTTAGATTACAAACTGAATCAAACTATGGATTTAGCTAAAAAAAGTGGGAACACCTCTTCTGAAGACGTTTTTGTACTCTTTTATTTTATAAAGATTTATTTTACTTTATGGATATATTTTGCCATGAAAACAAAATTGCAAAACGCAAATTTGAGTTGCAGACACATCTACAAACCCTTTCATAGTGTAAAGAAAAGGAAGGCTTGGAACACCCTTCTTTGGTCATTCTTAGTTTCCATATGCCAGTTGTGAATTATGCCTCAATAAGATAAATAACTAGTCAAGAGTGAAAAAATGATCTGCTTTGGCGCACATCCTCAGGCCTGATGGGCTGACTACCTGTCAGATAATGTTGAAAGTAGGATTATGTCTGAAAAGGTTGACATACCACAGACTTCTCTAAATCAAACACACGCTGTTTAGCTAAACTCAGTGAACTTTAACTGATTAGCCCATCAGTACAGTGAATTTGTATCAAATAATTTTCAAAAGGCTAAACCAAGAGCCTACTTCAAATAGCTTCAAATAACTTCAAATATCAATGGTAAACAAACTATTATATTGGAGATTTCTTGTTAAAAAATTGAACTAAACAAAAAACAAAAACACAAATGCAGCCTTTTAATCCTTATTGTTCAAGATCAAATCTATAAAACACTATATTCAAAAAAAGGTAACAATAAAAAGGTACAGACACACACACACAAAGTTTCCACTAGGCTGGAAAGCAGAAATCAAAGTCCTTATATATATATTTTCCTGCCTTTTTTTTTTTTTTTTAATTTTATATCAAGCACTATATCATTGAAAAAAATATTTGGGAACAGGAATTCCACTCAAAGAAAAGATCATCATAAGGATATTCAAGTCTACAAGGGAAATCTGGTAAAATGAAAAATCAGAAATGCAGAAAGCTTTAGAAAAAGAAATAAAACAATTTTTAAAGAACAGAACCAAATTAATCCTTCAGTTCAAGATGTCATGAAAATATTCTTGTTGGAATAGGGTAGACACAACAAATGCAAGAAATGCTACAAAAGAAACAGAAATATTCTGTGCTTTGTAACCATAGAAGAGTAGCTGTTAAAACTGCCTTGGACTTCTCTAACTCTTCTTTCCTTCTTACTGACTTGTGAAACAGGCAGTCAAATAAGAACAGAAAATACAATACAGTAGAGGTGGAGCTTTTTCTGGCTACACAGACAAAGCTCCAAGATTGCACTTGACAGAAAAAAAAAAAAAGTGATGGAAGAACATCCATCCGATTTAAAGAGTTTCATATCTGTTCTTCACAGATTAATAGAACAGTATTTGTTTCTTTTTAAGAGTACAGAAAAGAGAAAGAATATGCAGTCTCCAGTCCTCTCCTCTGCATTTCAGAGAAAAATACAATCTTTTCAAGATAAATACAACTTTCTCTCTTCTAATACCACAAACAACACTTAAGTGAAGTGTAGTTAAGAGCATAAGGGTCACTCCAATGCAAAGTATCATAATTTACATGCACACGTTTATCTTCAACAAATAATGATGTTTTGCTTGACAACAATTACTTGTCTTTCAAGTATGTAGTTCTACTGTTTATTATCATTCAAGATTACATCACTTCAAAACCTACATCAATACAATTACCAAATCTGTGAGCTCATTTTTAGAAAAATATATCAGAGTGCTCTCAGTATTTCAATTTCTGATGCAATCTTTACAGAACACCAGCTGTTAATTTGATTT
Source organism: Anas acuta (assembly GCF_963932015.1). NCBI lineage: Eukaryota > Metazoa > Chordata > Aves > Anseriformes > Anatidae > Anas > Anas acuta. Next base: position 15,878,075 of record NC_088991.1, read on the forward strand.
GGAGGAAAAAAATAGCTAAAAAATGCAAAAGAATGTCAGTTCAGATTGCTCGTAGATCATAAACTGTTAATTGTTTTAAATTTGTATGAATGTTTAGATGCAGCTGAAATCCTGAACTCCTTTATTTGATTGCAAAACCAGAGACAATAGTGACTAAATTTGAACAGCGTTACTTGTTTATGTATTAAATGTCACCTGTTAGTTGCTGGAGCTGTATTTTATTTTTTTTTTAATTCCTTCCTTGATTGATTTTATTGAGATTTAACTATTAAGTTACAAGCATATGTCTGATGTTTTAGGCAGAAATACATCTTTGTATTTTATGAATAGAATTAAAATATACTCAAGCATAAAACAAAATTTTAAAGGTGAACACAACCTTTTATCCAAAATGTATCCGGATTTATGGCACTCCTTAAAACACCAATAAAGTTACATGCAAGAATGTGGCAATGTATTGTAGTCTAAATTTAAAAGACTTGTCTACAAATGTTCTTTAGTTGGCTTTTTAAGAAATCCAAGTGTTGTTTCTAATTCCAATATTGTTATTTATTCTACAATATTCCTCCTTAATCCTTGAAAAATCAAATTTCAAGAAAAAACTCCTCAATTCAAATAAGCTGTGTCATATTCAAGTTCTGGCAGTCCGAAGCCATACAATTTTGTTGACTACTTTTTTTTTTCCTAGAGAATGCAAACTGTTCCAACAATATTTTCCAAAGGTATCCTACCAATTTCCCTTAATAGGTCATTTGCAAATAAATTCTTAAAAGTCCTTAGTAGTCAGAAGTCACAGTCACCCTATTTTAATAAGTCAATTAAAAAGTGTACAGTTAAAATCCACAGATACATTTACAGGTTTTATGCGCTTGTATATGTATAATTCTCAGAGTAACATTGCCTTAATATCGATATTTTGCAGAACTTTCTCTCTTCAACTGATGCTTTAGTGTTAGTGTAAGAATCCTCTTGCTGCATTTTCTTTTCTGAAATGTATTAATATTCCGGCAGCATGAGGATAATTTTTCCAGTATACATCAAAGAACACAAAACTGACAAACTCGGGTTAAAGTTTCGTACTTTACGCAGTGATGTTAAAGTCCTTCCAGGCTACATGAGCATCTTTGAAACAGAAGACATGAATTTAGAGCTTACATTAGTCTTTCTGTTCTTCAACACAGACTCTAAAGAAACCGCAGGGCATAGGAGATGTTTGGAAACATGGAAAATTCCAAGACACATCAAACTTCCAGACTACTCTTTTCATGTTGTGATTATCTTCTTGGGTTGTCTAACTCCTGACTACATGGGCCAGATGACACCTCAAGGAGCTGAAGGCAACAAAGAAAGTAAAAAAATTAAAAATTATCTGCAGTTGCAGAGAGTTTTGACAGTTTAAAACTTTGCTTTCTTGAAAATATCAACAGTTTTTTCCACGTCAGGTATGTTAACCACACAAAAGAATTGAAGATAGTACTGAAGATGTTATTTCTGACATCTGAAGGGCAGAATGCATTCTAAAATCAAGCACCAGACTACAAGGAAGGCGAGAATTGCCTCTAAAACAGCATAATAAGTGCAATGTCTTAAAAGGTTTCAAACAGAACATGAGTGTTCACTTAGTAAGGATCATAAGGTGCTTTATGCAGTTAGTCATCTTCCCTGTCCAAAACTGATTTGTTTAGTAAGTTACTTTTATTTATGAAATCTTGTTTGAATATTCGAACAGAAGGGAAATAATACTGCAGGTATCATTAGACAAAACAAGTATGACACAATCACAGGAAATTACAGAGCATTATGTGCCAAAATTCTGAAGAACCAAACCTACAAAGGGTAGCATCTAATAACCTGTATCTAGAAAACAACACTTCAGATTATGTGAAGCTTCAGTGCAAAAACAAGCCTCTATAGACTATTTCAGAAAGTTCTCTGAACATGAAATGTTCTTATGATATGCCAGCAAATAATAATAGCTGGACATCACACATGCTGTCCTGGGAGACAAACGGAAAACTATAGTGTATTGAATTTGTACAGGGTAAATTGGAAGACCAAAGGTCTTCCTAAAGGTACTTTAATACCTGACAATTGATACTCAATCTAGTACAAAACGTTCTTATTCACAATTTTATTGTCCATTCTACTTTCCATGGTCAAAAGTCACAGAAATGTCTGAAGACCCTGGACTGTTTGAGTACCTCTATACAATGAAAGAACTTCTCTACAGGTTTTTATAGTCCATTAGATTGCTTTGTCTTTGAATCCTCCATCCTTTCAACTACTCCTCTAACGGTAAGTACTCTAACACAAGTGCAGTTCCAGCAAACTGCTAAAACAGATCTTTACAAGCTTATATATACCCCTACACTCTCACGTCAGTGCTAAAAAGCTTTCAAATTATTCAACAATACAAACATTTTACAAATACAACACAGAAATACAGCCAAACTCTGTTCAGAGACAGACAGCATCTTTTTTTCTGAAATATATATTCCTTAGTAATAGAATCAATCTTACTCCAACTACAAATAAATATTCGGACTCCACAACAGTTCTAGCTTCCTTCAGATTGGTTGTCTACTCGAAGAAAACTTTTGGTAAATCTCCCTTTTTCATTCTAGTAAAGAAAATCAAAAAATAAAACATGCTTATGTGTCATCCACCATGTAGTGAGTTATGTCTATACACAAATAATGTGATTCACCACAGATTAATTTTATATTAATAAAATGATTAAGCTAATTGACTTCCATATAGTTGACTCAACACTGTACTAAATTGTAATCAGACCCCAGTAATGGTGGAGTTTGGTTTTGTTCTAAAATCAACTTAATTCAAACTCAAAGTAAGCCCTAAGAAAAGCCATAAAGAAATTGCATCCTCCATTGTGTCCTGTTTTATCCATTCTGCTGACACAGATTAAATCTGCATAATTTGGCCGTGTATTGAGATTATAGAAGGTAAATGCTGCGACCCCTAAAGATGGATTTTCTCCCACCCTCTTTTGTTTAGGAAATAAAAAATTAAAAAAAGCATTCTCTGGTCTGCTTAGTCTGACTGACAGCTTCTATAGACTGACTTAATGAACCTTTCAGCCCAAAAGTCTTCACACATCCCCTGATAAGTAGTGGAGTCAAATTTTACTTTTGGCATTCTCATAAATTTCCAATGATATCACTGGAGTTCTAAGCTGTCAAAAAAGTAAAAACAAAACACACTGTTAAAACTTCAGGAAGATCAACTCCTGAGGAAACATTGAGGATTTTAATTTTCATCGATTTTATGTTATTTTGGAAGTCTGTTCACTTTGAAATGCAAAAAAAATCTGCATAATAATTGGACATTTCCCTAATTCAGTGCGACGTGTCTGTTGTTCTTCGTAATTTCATGGGGAAAATATGCAGAAAGACTGTCATTACATTCCAATAATATGTTTGTGAAGTTACAGACACATAGAAATTGTTTTACAGTTCTATATACCTGACATATTAAACAAAATAATCTTCAACAACACAAGAAACACCTAACGCGTTAACAGAAAATGTACAAAAATACAGAAATAACACAAAAAATGAAAAGCAAAAAGAACAGAGCTCTGATCTGAATAGCACCACTATCTTGTTTATTTTAGTTTATTTTTAGACATCCATGTGGAACGCACTGTACTGTATGCACATGGCTTTTAAATAGCAATATTATGATGTTATATACTTCCATGAAAGGGTAAAAGAGGATAAACTAATTCACATATTATTTATAACATGCTCACGGAATCTTACAGCCTACACTGGCCTCCAAAAAAGAAATAAGGAGTATATATATAATGCAGTGATCTTCTACTGAAACTAATGAAACCAATCTGAAACCTGTGCCAGTGTTTCAGAGCTGTAATGGGGACAGTGACATAAAGATGCATTAAAGATTTTGATTGATCAGGACACGGCATGCTCCTTGAAATTCAAACTTTCCTGGAGCACAAACTACAAAATGTAGTCTGAGAAAGTCTACTGCCATGCAGTCAGACCTGTATTCATTTAAGCCCAACATAATATGAATGAATGGCCAAAGACACTTTGGAGAAAGATTAAAAAAAAAAAATCATGGCACAGAACCAGAAATAATATGCTATTAGGCAAAAAATCCTCCTAAAATTATCTTTTCCACAATTCTTAAAACCATGAACATTATGAAATTCATACCTAGACAATATTACAAAATATATACCAAAAAAAAAAAAAGAAAAGAAAAAAGAATCCTTCATATATAATAAGCTTCAAATATCAGGGTATGGTTTTTGGTAGCACTCATCTAATAATAGTAGTTTTAGCATAGAAAGAAATAGCACAGATTTTAAAAAAATCTTATTTATATCTCTAAGACATAGTAACTAGACTTCTTACTAGATTTCTTATATGCTTCTTTTTCCCCTTTAAACACTGTGTTGACAAAAATTTGTGTCACGCTTAAGAAATGTTACATGTTACATATAACCCTTTTCCAAATTCAAAGCAATGCTGTGCTTTCCCCAAACACATGACAATAGTTTATGTGTTTCCCTAGACACATGAGAAATACACAGTTCTATCTCGTTTGAATGTTTCTAATTTTCTTTCCAGGTATTTCTGCATGCAAAAATGCATTAAACTAGGAATAATGCAGAAACATTTTTCTAATTCCACTATACTCATAAAGCATCATTCCATGTCAAGCCCCAGCGTATCTCACATACAAATATCATTTCAGTATTCCTAAAACATCAATAAAAAATGATATTACCTAATACTTTTTAAAGTTATTTTATTGACGCAATAAATAAATCTTTTTAGTACCTCCATTACTGAAAATACATATTGGGTCTATTGTAGACAAATGGACTTGGCTTTACTACGCTGCAGGTGACTTAGAAGCCAGCATAGTTTATGCACTAGTGCAGTAGTTCAGAGCCACTCAAGACCTTTGCTGGGCTGGGATCAGCACTTCCTTAGACAAACCTAAAGACCATTTAAAAAACTGGCTAGTAGTTGTTTGGCTTCAGACTAGCTTGATGTTCAGGCTGTTTATGCCTGCAAACGGCTCTGGAATTATGCACGGATTGTTGCATAAAAAACAGACCCTTTAGAGAGTCAAAATATTCCAGTATTACCATTACTTCTTGATCAAGTGAAATTGAAAGAATCACAAAATTCTAGAATTCCAAACAGGTAGGAACTTTATTTTAGTGACAAATTTTTTCATGTGCAAAACTTTGAATACCAGTATGATTTCAAAGTATGTTACCACACCTGATACAGAAGTTCTTTACTAACTACGTTGGTTGGAGTTCTAAAATCAATGGTATTACTGCCTTCCATGAAGTCCCTTTGCTTAGGCTAGTCACAAAATGAAAGTCAGGTATACCTTTTGTTACAAGCTTAAAAAAAAAAATAAAATCTTTTTTGCCAGAGCAAGATTGCCTCTTTTAGCACTAACGCTGGTGTATGCTAGTTTAGAAAGACTTCAGAAATGCATCATTCATTTACTTGTCTGTTAAATGAAGGAAGGAGAGTAGTGTCCACTGCCGTAAAGAGCTTTTCGATTTTCAGATAGATACAGTGAACACAGAGTAATACCCCCCACTATCCTTATTTAATCTCATATCTTGAGATTATTGAGATTTCCCAACACTTCCAGGAAGTCCATCTGGCCTCTTTCTCTAGTGTGGACTGCTAGCTTTGCATGCTATTCATTAGTACTCAAGTAGTTGGTAAATGAGTACACAAACATCCTTTTTAAGTGTGTAAAAATGGTTTCTCTAATTTCAGGTACCACACAGAGATGTGGCCAAAATTCAGCCACCAATCTCAAGAAATTTAAGCCTTAACATCTAGCAAGACATACCTATTAAAATGGAAGAGTGTGAATTAAAAATAAATCAATATTCCTAAATGTGAGTAACTTATACATAACTTCTACAAACTTATATAAAATTCTAACCACATGACCTTGGCATTCTCATTCTGGATGACTTTTTTTTTTTGAGAGGCTAGTCACTATGAACACTTCTTCTGGTTCTCATAAAAACTTTTAGTTCTAAAGGTCTATTCCAACATGTAAGACATCCAAAAGGTTTTGGAATCCTAAACAAAGCTTCTAAGAGATTCAGAAAAAACTGTGTCAAGTCAGCTCTCAGAAAAAAATACTCCATAAGATATACTCTACAGCTGTTTCAGGTCCCTATGATGAAAGGCAAAAACAACTTTAAAGAAACAATTTCAACATCTGAAGCATCGGGCACAGCCCTGCATCTCACTTACATAAACTCAGATGTTATATGATGCAACTTACAGATGTCATGGGGCTGCAGCATAATCTTCAGTATTTCCATAATCATTAACAAGCAATGCATTTTTAGTGCAAAAGCAAACAGGCATTCTGCTATGCTTGAAATTTCATATATGTAGAGCCTTATATTTCTGGATCTCAGAAGAATTTGATGACTGCAGTAATGCCAGTGTTAATTTAAAAAAAAAAAAAAAAAGATGTGTTGAAAAGCTTGAAAGAGTGTTCTGATACATTTACGTTCAGTGTAAAATTTTATGTAATGCTTTTCCAGAAAAACTAACAAAGCGTACTTTACATACTACACTGAAATGGATTTAGAAGCACTTACACCAATAAAAGCAAGTGGCACATTATTTAGTATTACCTTGTGTAAGTTATTACTTAACACAATGACACTTGTGTGCATTACCTAGCACATTACATTGCGTAAGTTATTAAATGCTTTAGGTGAATTACATAAACTCAGATGTAACGAGTTAACAATTAAATAGCACCTTTTTGAAGGACATGTTTAGAATGCGTATCACTTTCTGTTTATTCAGATAAAGATCTTGTTTTAGAAAAAAATAATTAAAATGGCAACTAACAATTCACAATTATACAAAGCAATATAAAACACACACACAAAGTCTAAAGTTCACAACACACTTGTCTAATTTACCAAGGATTCATAAGTACTTTACTGAAAAAATATATATATTTTTTGGAAACCTCACACCTTTTTTTCCAAGTATTACATAACCTCACTATGTCAATGTGTCAAGAATCTCTTAAGTACCAAGATCTAAGAATCAATTTGAAAGAAACTAATCAGTTTTCAATACTATCTCCAGTGAAAGGTAATAACCACAATAACACAGGAGAAAACAATATGAAAATTACTCAAATGTATGCAATTCCTTATTTTTTTGTCTTTATGTTCATACACTTATTAATTGTGAGGTGTTTTCAGACCCTCTTCATTCCCTTCATGCTTAAGGGCGTCACCCATGTAAAAACCTGGAGAATCTAGTCTAAGTAGGTTTTAGGTTAAAGCCTGCTTCTTTTTTTTTTTGGTGTGTTTCTTTTTAAAAATGTAAAATATATTTTAAATAAAAAATTGGAAAATAGAGCATACCGTGAGCTTTAATAAAAGGTAAATATATAGTAAATGCTATTTACAAACTGTATGCAACAGGCATACTTGTGAGGGGAGAAGAATGGAAAAGAGAAAACACTGCAACTGCTTAGCTCTTTCTCAAATTTCCTCATGACCTAACTTGCAGGAAGCACTACTTGTTCAGACTACATCTGTAAAATACTATTGTCTTCTTCAAAAAAGTAGATGATTTTTATTGTAAATCAACTTTCACAGCTACACAGAGTACATCTTCCAACCAAACAAGAACATATTTAAGACTTGTGCTTAGAAATGATGACCAGCTATATTCTTATACCAAACTCTTCCTCGTGTAAGAAGTTAACATTTTTCATCACTGCCTACAATAAACTGATTATACTTATGGTTTTAATGATTAAAACAGACTTGCTTTGTGCAGTCATGTTTTTAAATTACACTTGAAACAGAAGAACCCTTGTTATATTTCAGAGCCTCCAATTACCTGAATATAAAGCTATATTTAAAAATCCATGACCAAAAAGAATGAATTCCTACTGAATTTTCACAGTAGCTCAGTGGTTTCCAGAGAAAATTATTTTTAAGTCTTGGCAAAATAACTTTTCTCCACTCAGTTCATAATTAAAAGTTTTAAGAAATCATCTTACCGTGTCCCCTTGGTGTTCGTTTCCTGCGATCTCTGAATGCTGCTCCTGACTGCAAGGCCTCAAGCAGACTATCCATCACTCCTGTCTCATCACCCTCTGAAAATAGGAGAAAGATATTATTAATCCCAGTGCAATTGAAATCCGAATATTAAAAACAAAAAAAAAACACAAAAAAACAACAACAACAACAACAAAAAAAAACTTACATAACACTTCCAAGCCACAGACATACATCTTTATGTAATGGATGCTGTCACTGTCAGCGCTTCAGGTATCCCTGCCTAGTTTTTATATGATGCTCTACTAAGTAAAATTTATGCCAATCCTACTGTTCTTCAAGACGTGATCTTGTGCATTATTGATGACATTTTCAGCATGCAGACAGATGCTGTTGAATGACTGTATTTTCACTGCTAAAATTCCTTTAAGAACATCTTGAAGTAGAAACAGGCCACTTTTTTGGGGATTTAATCAAAGCACACGGAAAATCTGATGAAACTGAATACCACAAATATTGTAGTACTGCATATATATTTGTGTTGACTCTTATTTTTATGATGCACTGAATCTTTACTAGCCACATACTACACTGCTACTCATGTAAAAGAATACCATGGATGACCTTAAGGCAAGATAAAGAAAAGAAAGAGTAAAAAAAAAAATGCAGTGAAACTAAGAGGTGCAATACTTCGTAAAAGCTGAATTCTATTTCTGCCAAATCTTCCTCTTGGTTTTCTATTTGGTTCCCCCCTTCTCACTCCTGACTGAAGCAAACTTGCTGCTTTTAAATTGCTGGATTTTACAGTGCAGTATGATAAAACAAGTAGAAGGTTTATTTTTTACATATTTAAGTTGTGAACTTCCTTTGCATTTCAGACTGTTAATAAAAGTTGATCACAGCACACCACAAGAAAAAGAGGTCAAAGCTGCAATATTACGAAACTGTTGATGAATACTTATTTTCCTGCTCACATCTGTGTTATAATCTAAAGCTAAAATATAGACTAGGCTCAGCAGGTAGGAGGTGAACATTTTATTTATCTCTCTCAGTCTTCAGGCTAATACAAATTACTCCACCAAAGAGTGGGAAGATAATTACTTTATGCAAAAGATTTACATTACTGGAAGATACTTCTGACTTGCACAAAATGTAGGAGTTTAAACGTACATTCAAGGCTCTCAAATGCTGAAGTCTAAAAGCAGCTTATTAAGGCAAAAGGTATTCTGCCCCGGTTCCCAGTTACATTTAGATGCATTAGATTAAATCCAGACCTGATATAAGAGCATGCAAATCCTAAATCAATACCTGGTTCTAATTTCTACATAATGATTATCAGTATAATTACTTGGTAAATTTAAATTATATATCAATGTAATTTCAACTATTAAGTATAATATGTCACATATATAAACTTATCTTCAACACCAGATGGAAGGGAGCAGAACAAGAGTAGCAACCTGAAGACTGAAATACAAGTCTTCCTGTACAGAAAATCTTCTTAATTTTCTTTGTCTACCTTACCATACACATGTTTATTCAATGGTTTATTGTTGGTTCTGCATTAAATTTATTTTCTAAATCAAAGATCTGTAAATACATTTTAACCAAACTATTATACTCCATGTTGATCTGAAACATCTAATGAATATGATTGCAAAACACATAGAGTTAGTTAGCATGTTAGAATATTTTATGCGTAGAAAAATTACAATCATTTGACCTTCAAAAAAAAAATTGGCAGAATGTATGCAAAAAACCTTCAATACTCCATAGATGTTTACACAGCATTCCACATTTTCTGCTGAGTGTGCTATTCTACCTGCTAATTACTGCGACTGCTAAAGAACACCCTATTTTGGGGTATCAAAATATACAATACAAAGAGACATGAATTACAGAAGCTGTAGAACACAGTGATGAGATTTTTAACTTCTTAAAGTGAAATTTATGCTGGGTATGCTCTCATCACTGCATCTTAATGAAAGTTGTCAGTTGACTAAATGGAAACTGGACAAAGAATTGCATTTTTAGTCAGCCTTCATTAAAATTCATAAATAAAATATTCAGTAGAAGTTTCAGACCTCACCCACAGTTTTTGCTGAGGTACTTCACATAGTACAAGCTACCTCCTTGATTTATTTTAATACAGCCTGCAACAGTTTGCAGACACAAATCAGCTAAGTCAAAAAAAAAAAAAAGTTTCTAAATTAACTTATTCTTAATCAAAATTGTCCATGAAAATATGATGTGGATGCCCATCCTTAGAAGTGTTTGAGGCCTGGGTGGATGGAGCTTTGGGCAACCTGATCTAGTGGAAGGTGTCCCTACCCACAGCAAGGGGTTGGAACTAGATGTTAAGTCACCTTCCAACCCAAAGCGGGTTAGATACTACAATTTTAAAAAGAAATATAATAACTGAGATAGCACTTTTGACTGGTGATGGTAAAACAACACAGCAGAATAGCTTAGGTCTTTTAAGTCACTTTAGTCGCTCTGGAGAACAGATTACAGAAACTGCTTGAAATCAGAACACGTCAGACCATCCATGCAAAACATGGTCCATCTCCTGCCTGTTTGGTTTCTTCTGAGCAGTAGCTGTGAATCTGAATTGGCTCCCAAGAGCCCCTGGGAACATGTTCTCATTTCTAGAGTGTTCTGCTGTCTTCCCTTTGATTTGTTCATGCTGACTAGGAGAAGATCATGAAGAGAATGCCCTTGTATTTTACTGGTGCACCTCCCTTTTCCAGTAAGGGAAATGTATTTGCAAAACAGGTTGTACTCTTTGGGTTTCAAATGTACTTATTGTAAACTAACTTAAATTAACACAAACGTAAGTAATTGCATGGCCATTTGGACAGAAGCTTTCTGGAACTTTGCAGGAAATTTTTCTCAAATCTAGGCCCTTACTGAAAGAGCCTTATCAAATGCCACTTTAGGTAACACATATCTACCTGTCTGCTTCTCCAGATGGTTTCAAATTCATACTCCTAATCACATCTTGCACTATATTTGTTAGCACTTCTGATGAGTTACATTTCAAGAGTGGAACTACCAAAATGGTTCACTGCTCTTTCATGAGTCAAACCCATGTCCTTTATAAACTTTGAAAAAAAAAAAAAAAAGACTGTGTATTCGTAACTAGTATTAGGATTCTAAAATGCAATATATTCACTTAACAAGGTCAATTTTCAGTGTCTTTTGGCAAGTATGTATTTATGTTTTCATACATTTGTATGTTATTCATCTGCTAAATTCATTTTGCAAGCGTAATAAATATCTTCAGGAAGCAGTCTTCCTTAGCATTTTGCACTAATATACAATCTCGTGACTGTTATTTACTTTTTAATTAAATGGAGAGCAAGTTTGGACGGTATGACTGATAAATGAACCTATACCTCACGTCAGTTTACAAAAGAAGGGAAATCCTTGCTTACATACCAAATTAAGCATATTGTTTATGATAACCTGATCTCAGGCTTATATCAAGTTAATAGAATGAGAAAAATGTGCTTTGTTACACTGGCAGACCACTAAAAACAATTTCTGAAAAGTGCACACTTATTTTCAGAAAATGTCACAGTGGTCAAGGTCTACTTCAACAGGAATGTATTTAAGTGAAATGTATAAATATTACCCCTGGGGATCATTTGCCCCTTGCAAGGACTATTTACGCACACACGTGTGCACAGACACTGCCTCTGTGTGGGAAGGAAATGATTGTGTGGCTCCAAAAAAAGAGAGAGAAAAATACCATAACAATTGAAGATATCCATAATGAAGTTCCACTATTGTTTCAAAGGTTACAATTCTGTTACAGTATTAAGCAACTTGTAAGTGACATAATTAGCTGACACAGCACTTTTAGCATTAGAAAATCACTTAAAAATTGCTGATAGTTAACAACTCAAATATTTTATCTAAAAAAAAAAAAACCACAAAAATACATATATAAACTAAAAAACTCGCAAACATTATGCAACTTTCTGCTTCCAACAAAAATGTATACTCTGCATACTAACCCAGAAGCAGTCTTTGTTTCCGCTGCACATTAAAAAAATTAAATGCAATATTGTTACTTTATTATTATTTTTTAAACTTCTCCCAGTGGATTACAGAAGTCACCAGTGATCAGAAATTTCAAGTTCAAAGTTTGACTGTACAACTAACAAACAGCCATGAAATTAATGTCATAACGTTCAAATTACTTTAATTTGGCATCTATACCTGAGAAAAAGAAATCCACTTTTATCACTAAAATAAGCATCATTTGATGTCTTACAGAATTTAACCTTATAAGTATATATACATTTATGTATTTTGGCAAGTTAACTTTATCTATACAACTATTAAACAATTTTGGGAAGAATGTTTTAACACTAATCATACAGTAAAAAGAGGCTCATTAACATGGTATTCTTTCCCACATAATTAGGGAAATTACTGTTGTTAAGACAGCATCTTAACAATCCTATTACAAATGAGATACTATAACCACAGAGAAAACAATCATTCCACTGAGACAAAATTTAGAGACCAACCTTGTCCCCAGTTTAAATGGGGACACAGTTATATTTCACAACAGTTCAATAAGCAATTCTGTTATCCTGATTTCTGCACTATAGAAAAAGCTATTTGATCAACTAATTATTACAGAAATGGTTTTTAACATTGGCAGTTCTACAAAATAGATGAATATAAATTTAAATAGCAATTATATTGGATAAAGAATATAAAGTATTTTCGAAAGTAACAATACGTGCTTTTGAAAATAAGAATACTTTTTCTACCAAGGAAAAAGAAAGGTGAATTTGCATGTATTAAAAGTTAACACTTGCTACTGTCCAGTAAATACTTCCAAAGAACCCTTAAGTGAAAGAATCTAATAGCATTGCCTTTCTTCACCTGTAATTATCCCGACTAGATTTCAGTCTAATGATTTTGTTTTTTTCCCATGACAATTTACCCCCATGGAATCTTTTCATTTTGCCTACCATATTCATAAACAGAAATTTTCCATTACTTTTTTTTTTTTTTGAGATAATATTTTCATTTCTAATTTCTTTTTGTCTACCATGCTTACATCTATTTGCATCTCTTGAGATGGTTTTGATCTATATTAACAACAACATTTACAGTAGTTTTGATTCTCCCCCCATTTTCCACGTGGCTTCAAAATACTGCATAAACACGGCTTATAATTTTTGAGCAACTCATGTAATTGGAGAAGAAAATACCAAGCCTTGTTGTACTTTTACTGGTATTTTTGACCATAATGTAAATCTCCATTTATTTTTTTCCTTTCTTCTGTGAAGATTACATTTCAGGAAGAATGCAGCATATTCAAATGGACCATTGATATGAACATGAAACATAAAGACTTCACAAATTAATTCTAACACTGATCTCATTGGCATCCAGCACCATAAACGAATAATTAACAGAATGTAAATATGCCTCATGTTTTACCATACCAGGTACCTCATGCAATCACTAGCCGAAACAAACTCAAAGGATTAAGGCTAAGATACTGTCAACGTAATATGCATCTCATAATAAACTTAGTATGTATTTCTGTTTATGCTAAAGGGCATAGAAAGAACACAGCAATTAAGAAAGCATACAGTCAGTAAAAAAACAAGCATGACCTTCTTGAATTGCACCCTGCAATTGCCAATGCAAGTGTAAACTTTTCAAGGAAACAACTGAATTATTGCTGATACTAGTACATAACAATGTGAATAAATGGCAGATGAATTCTTATAAAACAGTACTTAAAAAGGGAAAGCAGAAATATCCATCAACCACTAGCATAGAACTTAATTTCTGTTATCTTCATCTGCATTAGGGAACAATGTTAATGTGTCTTCAAAATAATTTATTCAATACGAGTTGGGACTAAGCAAGTTCATTCTATCTTTTATCCCAATATCTTCAGATAAAAGGTGATTTTAATCACCATGGTAATCAGACATAGTGAAGAGCAAAACTGCTTCTGATTAAATAACATTTGCATCAGAATTGCTGTTACACGTTTTTCAGCTCCTTGAAAGCTGACTTCAGTTTTTTCCTCTCTTGTTCACTTAGAAGCAACATTGCAGGAATTTTGCAGATGTGAAGTCACGTGGAAGTCATGAAAACACTATACAAACATATAGCCCAGCCTACTACAGCTCTCACAAAAATGTAGACCACTGCTGTAAAATAAAGAATGTTTTCTTTTCATAGAGCTGGCAAGCCATAGAGAAAAGATTAATTTTCAACTAGGCAACTAAAAATTTTGATAATAGATTCTTCAAATCACAATTTTTTTCATCCACACTTAAGCATCTACTTTTAGTTGCATGTCAATGTCTTCCTCAAAAATGCTTGAGCGTGTCACATATAGGGAAGAATGAAATATTCTGAAAATATTTCTCTGAAATTTTGATTTGTGTCATCAGCTGAGCACTACTTAAGATCTTGTCCATCATGCTGCTGTTATAGAAAAAAATCACAAAAGCTATCTTTGACTCGAGCCACTACACCATCTTTTCAGTTAAAAACAGCCCAATTGCATGGACATTTGAACGCCAAGTAATACAAAATCCACTGACTTCAACACTAAAGAAGAAACTTGATGGAAATTACTTCAAAATAAATTATAGGCTGAAAAGATCTTATTGTTGTTTAATGTATTATTTTTGATTAACTGAGAACCCACTAACCTTTCTATACCTATTACAGTGCCTATTTATGAAAAATAATAGGCGTAAATATAACATAGGCATAAATAGGTATAATGTATATGTTTTTTGAAGCAAAAAGAAGAGTATATGTTGAGTAAGTTCCTAACGTTTTGTTTTTTTGTTTGCTTTTAATTCATATATTTAATTTAATATTTAATCTAATAAAATTAAATAGTAATATTAAATATTAAATTCAAAAAGTTAATGTTAAATTTAATATTTTAATTTATTTTAATTTAATTATTTTAATTTCTTTTGGAAGGTATATGTTAATTTTGTCAACTATCTGTCCATCTCGATTTTGTATGAAACACCTATATTTGGAAATGTGTATGTCTTTTGAGGCTTAGAATCACTTGACTTCTTATGTTGTCCATTGTAAATCACTTCGAAGCTTATATTGAGTTGAGAGACCTTCTATATTACATTTCTCATTCCACATCTTTGAATGCTTAGTAGGATTTATGTAAGTACTGTGTCAACTGGCTGATATGGCATCTCAATTAAACTAGACACTCTACAAAGTTCAAAATACTAGTGAATTGATTAACCTGGTCTTTATAATATTGGCAATTTTGAAATTATTTTTATAGCTAGGAATTAAAGTTCTTGGACAGTTGTTGATTCTGGCCACACTGCAGTCTTCTGCTCTCTCGCACCAAGAACCAGAAAATCAACTAATTCTGACCTGGATGTTCCAGTGACTTACGCATCTGTGTGAAAGTTTTCTTGCTCTTACTTGGTTATAGAACTGCACCCTTACAGGGCTTGAAAATATAGGAATCCTATTACTATTGCTCTGACCTGAGAGGCTGTAGCGATGTTTTTTGTTTGTTTTTGTTTTCTTTTTAATTGAAGATACAGCTGAAGAAATAACTAATGCATAGTTACGTTAAAACACCCTTCAGCTGAAATTACCTTGTCAAAATCACAGCTTGAGAGGACATATGTGTCCTTCCTCTAAGTCTTCTGCTTCACATTTGCTTAGACAAATTTGTGAACTATTTATATAAGCAGCAATGAGCATACAGAAGTAGGCATATCACGAAAAAAAATATAATTAGTTAAAAAACCTGGATATCAGTGTCCTGGATTCTAGTGGGGATAGAGCTATCACTCCACTCCACCCCTCCTACCATGGCAATAGAGTTCTAACATGCAGTGCATTCGAAGTGCACTGGTATCAAATCTATTCAAAAATTCAGAATGCAAATAAAGCTTTTACTTTCCCCCCAGTTCTTCTTAACACAGTCTGGTAATACAATAGAGAATCTATCATTTGTAAAACATATAAAGTAAACTCAGTAAAAAAATATCACTAGTAAATAAAATTTATCCTCTGCATCCATTTTTAGTTTTGAAGACTGATATGGTTCCTCACTTTCACCAAAATAAAAATATGAAATTTCTAACCACAAAAAAGCACAGAACTGTGACACTTGGTATACATATGTCAATAAAGATAAAATAGTATAACTTCCTGAAATCATTGCAAACATGACTCAATCTGACAAAGTAATGTGTAAGTAGATGGTATATATTTAAGATACACTGTTATTACTGTAACTGTATACCTGATGTAAGAATTTCAGTTAAAAACAAACATAAATGAATTAATGGTTCAATGAAAGTATCTGATTGGTATTAAAAAATACATACAGGTCCCAAAGGAGGTTTCTGGAACACAAGTCCTATGAGGAGCTGCTGAGGGAACTGGAGTGATAGGAATGCCCCTGTGATTCTTAAAGTGAAAATATGCTGGTGATGGCAAATCTTAGGATTGTAATTGCTCTCTGAAGAGCACAGGGATGGAGTAAGGAACTTGAAGAACAAAGCATTCTCAGTACTGCATCTACAAGATCCATGTTTTTACTACGGCTGTACCAGAGGTACACATCACCTTAAACACAAGTTCATTTAAACCACAGACTAAAGATTAAGCCTACCAAAAACAGAGACTGTAGAGGATCATGGTAGCCAAACCAGAAGGAGAGGATGGTGACCTGACACTCCTTAAGTGCTAGCTGTCACCACACACGTCACAGATTTCCACTGGTCACAGGAAATTTACTTATTTGCAAGAAATACCGGCATTCTAAGTACATTTGACACCATACAACTGCATAAGCAGTGTTTCTGCATGACTGCATTATCAGTGATTAAAATGCTGTCCAGAACCTTGTCCTTCCATGACTTAGATTGCTTTCACTTTCACAACCATCCTCAAAGATGTTGCAGTGGGCTTTTTTTGCCTGGCCTAGCGTTTCTCCAGTGTTTTCCATACAATCTTCTCACAGCTGACAAGCTTAACACTGCTATTTATAATGCTGAAATATAATTCTACACTTAGGCCCTGAGCTCAACCAGATTTTCCAGATCATAATAGGATTGTTGGGAGAACATACATTATAACATGGAGCCTCCAAGCCCAAGAAGGAAGACATAAATTGCCACAGTATCTTGATTATAAAGATGTTCACAGAATTAAATTAACAACAAAGCAAGTAAGATACTACTTCTTGGAAGTAAATCCTTATGAAGAAATCAATTAACTGCAACAAAGGGAAACAAGGCAATAATTCACAGCAAAATGGCTTGAAAGGAACATTGTACATAGCTAATGACAAATACATAATTATAAAATCAGAAAGGCCAAAGCAAAAGAGTTCTCACTGAAAAAATTTACCTTTTTTTTCTGCTTGCAAAACAGATAGCAAGTATTTTTCATACTGACCTGAAACAATCTTCAGCTCGTTATTCCCCACCACCACCCCGTTATTTCTCTAGTAAAAATGATGCCTTACCTTTGTTCATATCAATCAACTGCTGTTTCTTCTTCTGTCTCTCCAGTTTCTCACGTTCAGCCTTTTCTTTTGCCAGTTTGGCTCTTTTCATTTTTTCTTCCATCTCTCTTCTTTTGTTGTTTTCTTTTAAAGCCTCCTGCATTAGATAAAAAGAACATGGAAGTCTACACACTGAGGACTAGAAAAAATAACAAAAATTAACCTTGTTTGCACAGATATGCATTTACGTCTCACATAAGTGAAAAAATAAAAAGGAACTGCTACATTTTAAGCATTGTCAGAAATTTTAAAGAAAAAAAAAATTACCATACTATTATACACATTATTAGATAATCAGAAGAATGAAATCTGAAATCACTTTACGTTTATGGTAATTAAAAAATTCCAGATAGTTCAGCAGCAACATGTATGTTTGTTTGTTTGGATTTGCTTTTAAGACTGAGTCTAGCTTAAACCAATAGCTTACTTTTAAGAGGAGTAAGTGTAGATGAAAGCAAGTTTCTGTCATTATGCAGTTCAACTACGAGTAACTAAAATTAATTTACCAACATTTAAGCTACAATTCCTCAAATATTTTGAAATATACTGAAATATCCAAAGCAGTCTGCATTGCTTAGCTACACAAAAGATATCAAAATTCATGGAAAATAGTTGAATTTGTGGATCAAGACAGCAAATCTAAAGTCTCTTTGATGACAGGTTACACAAAGTACCATGCTAAAAGCTATAAACGTAGAGCACTCCTGGATGAAAACCTTCCACAATCCTTCCTACAATTAATCTAGAATATATCCTCCTTTTCCAAATGAGGTTTTGGAAATGAGTCTTGATTTCCTACTGTGTTGGGTTAACCTGGGCTGGCTGCCAGACACCTTCCAAGCCACTCTTTCACTCTCCCTCCTCAACAGGATAGGCAGAAAAAAAAAAAAAGATGAAAAGCTCATGCGCTAAGACAAAGGCTGGAAGTGGCTGTTTCTGGCATGGGGCAGGTCCAGTCTCTCCTCACAGAGCCTCTCCACAGTGACCCCTCTCCACTACCAAAACCTGGACACACAAACCCAATAAACTTATTACGTCCTCAAAACCAGTCATAATTCCTATTGCACTCCTTGCTCTCTTAAAAAAACAAATACTTGAGTTCCTTTAAGCTTTTACATAAGATCTTCAATACATCCTTTGTTTCACCCTTCCTAAGATTCATTTATCATTAGGAAATTCACTGAAATCCATCATGATTTAATTTCGCCTAACATTACAGATAGACATGATAAATGTTAAGGGTAATTTTCTTATTTATATTCACAAATAGACATTTATTGCTCCCTTTCCTCTCCAACTCACAGTACCCTAATATACTCTACCTACAAGTAGAAGGTCTGGGCTTCAGGTTATTTTGGACATTATGTCCAACAAAATAGGTACAGTAATGGGGCGACTGGATCTAAAACCATCCAGCCTCTAAACTTCCTAACTGAAAGGACATTATATGCAAATACACAGTTCATAAATACAAAATATATACAGTTAATAAAATACGCTACCTACTCATGGCATTCGAACAAAAAACATTCAAAACAGACAGAAATCCAAACAGGGCATCACATTAACAAGTCTCTAGGGCTCTTGGTTCCCAGACTGGCAGTTTTGGAACTAATAGAATGAAATGGAACACTGCACCCATACAGTTTCAGACGGCTTTTCATAGCAATGGTAGAGTTACTCTACTTATTCACCCTTGGCTTCACTGTAGTCATCCAGCAATTCTTTAGTAACGCTCTAGTATTCTGATTAGTATTTAGCAGATCCTTTCCTGCTATCCCTTATCCACTTAAACCTCCTACCTACTCACCCACCCAATTTTATGCCACATTCCTTAAAATTGACCATCTATTCTTTTCCTTTACATACCACTCCAAAATGAGGACTGAAAAAAGAAAATGATTTGCTATTTGAACATCAACATTGTTTAGTGAAAGTATTCCTTTTCCTTCAAAAAAGTGTCTCAGAACCAGGTCACACAGAAAGTACTTGTTTATCATTACTCTCCACCAGCTAGTTCCACATTTGCTATGTTATTTACTACTGTAGACAGTCAGACAATAGCCTGAAATATATAACTCACAAGAATATATTACCAGATGTTTTTCAAGCTATGTGCTGAAAGCAAAATAATTAAATGTTCAACTGTATTTATAAACATATTTTATATTTGAATTAACATCGACCATACTTTTTCAAAGCTAGTTGAAAAAGACTCTAAATAAAGGAAAAGAGACCTTTTACTCGGATGAATGGTGTTGTCTACAGAATTTGCTCTACCTCAATTATAATAAAAATCCTTTAAGTTTTCCTCTACTTAATTATCTGTCACCCTCATGTGGCTTTGATTCCTTCCTTATTTACTCTTTGCTCAGTTTCTAGACCTCCAGACTGTCAACTAGACCAGTGATTTCTAATATAAAGGTAGAACAAGTCTGCACATGACTTACCATGGTGTGTAACTCAATGTCTTACCATTCTAAAGTCTAGAGATGTCACATGATTAAAATGGGGCATTCAATTTTTTGGAGTGATTCATACAGCAGCAAAAGTGTATGGGACATATAAGTGCATAAATTTTGAGGCTAGTGGTTTCAAACAGCTGTAACAGATTGCTTTTACAAAAACTTATGTACACAGTAACATTAGCAGGAACATGACCTATGCTGATACTATAAAATAAAAAGTAAAACAGAAAAAAATTAGAATTATAAACTCCCTTCAATGCTACAACTTTTTTCAGAAAAACTAAAGTGGTTGAGTTCTAAAAAGACATCTATTAGTTCATTCACTTTTACGCACGCTGCGTATGAGATGTTAGATAATCAACTTATCATCATTCATTCTACAAAGTAATAGAAGAGAGTACTTGATTTTTATGCATAAAAATGCCACTTTAAATTGAATTTCTACACTACTTTAATAGCATAATGTAGGACACCCACAGAAATTCATTCTCCATGCCTTAAAAATAATACTTGCAGATCACTCAGACCTTTCCTAAATTTGCCTTGCGCGAGCAAAATATGTGATTCAATATACAAGAAATAAAGAATTGCATCATAAATCAATAGGAACAGTGAACTCAAATTAACTGGAAATTCATGTATACAGAAAGAGTTAAGATGCAGCAGATTGCTCAATGTGTTCATAAAAAGATCTTTCGTGAGTGTTCCATGGAGGATAACATTCAAGTTATCTTTATGACAATAATGCAAAAGAGATGCTGCAACCTAGAATTAAACAAGAACAGAAATACTGAATTTCCTGATGGGTGGCTACAAAACAGTAAGTAGAAAAGATTATTTAGGATACTGCCCCGTGCTTCATGAATCCTAACCATTATATCTAACATAAAATATCTTTGGGATGCTGTCACTGCAGGTCAAGCTCACCCAGGACCAAGACCAGCATTAGCAGGAGCACTGGCATTTACTCAAAGGCACAGCCATTCCGCACTGGGGCCCCAACGCAATGCCAGAGCTGGGGCTGGGGACAAGGGCCAAACCAAGGCATGTACACAACCCCAAGCAGAGCCATCCGCCATCAGGCTTACTATAGCTTATGCAGCACATAAATTAACATGCATAAATATATGCACCACCTTGTGTTGTTCAATAAGTACAATCCACTTGCTTCCAGCTACTACTTAGCATTATGGCCCTCAGGTGCGTCTACATCCAGTATCTGCCTGTCTTGCTGGCACCAGACAGATCATTATCAAAGAAATCAAGGGTTTCTGGATGAGGGAGGGTGTCATCTACTTTAGTTCATCATTACGTCTTCTCACACCCTACAGACGCCATTATAGGGTAAGACTTCTGCAGGTGTAGCTGCTGTTGTATATGCAAGGTGGGGAGTACGGTTTTGCACTGGCTAATCAGCAATATTACATTTTAATATACTTAGAACTGTATAGCTATGTAAGGTAGAAGAATCCTTCACTATTTACTGAATCAAGTTTAAGGGTAACAATTAAAAACAGTAAGTAAGCATGTTCCAGCAATACTCTTTCCAATAATTACAAAACAGTCGTCAAGCAGACAGATTTGGAACTGTTTTATTAACTAACTTGATTCAATATTTTACCACCAGAATAAACACACATGCCTAATTCACGTTATTACTGAAAGAGAGAGAGCTGAAATGCATACTTACATACTAACAAATGTGTATTAGTGTCATTACAGAAATGAAAAAAATATCTGCGAACAATCTGAGCAGAGGAACCGAGGACCATATCAGACAAATTGTTGTTTAGGTCAAAACCAGATCCTTTTTGGGTCAAGAAAGAGATGAATCAATAGGTCAGCATGCGAAGCTTTGCACCATTATGCAAGTGAAACCTTACATTTTAACAAACAAACTAAAAAAAAACAAACTTATTTCAAGGTGATTTTGTAAAATCTATTCCTAAGCTTTCTACGCGTGCCTAAAATCAAGCAGAAAGTGATGGTTTTGTTCTTCCATAGATCAGGATCTTAAATGTGATGCATTGAAAGGACTCAAAGTTTTTGCCTGGAATTCTCAAATTTTAACAGAGATTGCAAGGATTACTACACTGTGCAATGTATATTGATGTAAGTGTCTAAACACCAAACCCATCAAAATAACAATAAAATAAAACAGCATGGGTTTGAAAGCTTTTACGTGCTTCCTTCAAGAGAAGACTGAGAGACTATTAAGCAAAAGCGTTCCTTCCAGAGAATATATGCCAATACACCCTTAGGAAATGAAAAACACACAAAAAAAAAAAACAAAAAAACAAAAAAAAAAAACACCAGAACATTGCAAGGATACTCATAGTCATTGGCTTTTTTTTTTTTTTTTTTTTTTTTTCCCCCAAGGCTTCTTATACCTTTCACTTCATGCTTCATATTACATTTTGACAGAATAAGCCAATTCTACTAGCTTGCTTTGGAATTTCCTAAACATGATAAGCCAATCTAAACTTCTGGAAATAAGCTAATTTACTCCAACATCAGCAAGCTAATTGAAGATATAGTAACAGTGATCAATCAAATGACAATTAAGACAAATGGGGGGTTCAAATTATCAAATTATTATCTTAATATGATATATGAACAAGCACAATGATGAGCCTGAGAGTCAATGAAGTGGCCTTGTGGAGACTTCAAAAGAGAGATCAGATTACTACTAATCTAAGACCCAAACACAGCTTTTTCTCTAACAAATGTGTTAGATGCAGATACAAGCATCTGTAGACTGTGGGCATCTTCTATGGCAGGGTCTCTTTTAGACTTAGAATCTTGCAAAAGGGAGTCACTTAGGACAGGTAATAAACCCTATTTTTTTTTTTACAAGAGCTCTTGAACATCTGGGTTAGATTCACATCTTAGGTACTGTGATTCTCAACATCCTAAACTATGGCTGGTTTTCAGCATGGAATAAGGATTTAAAATCCTCATTTAAATTTTATAAACTTCCAAGATAATGGTAAGGAATAACGAGAAGACTCAATTAGACTTACTGCAATCAGTGCTGACTGGACAATCAGCTTAGAACTATTGAAAATGATAAAAAAAAAAAAAAGTTTTAATCATGTCCCTTTTCAAGATTAGGAAGCCTAACTGCTGTTTCTTCTAGATCATGTTATCCTACATTACTTATGAAAAAAATTATCCAAAGGCCTCACTACCATAAAATATATATATATTAGTTTTCCCATCTACAAGGCCTATGACACTGCCACAGAAATGAGTTAGGCTTGCCAGGAACAAATCCCAATCCCATCTACTTTGCCAGTTATACCTACGCTTGACTGCTTTTTAGTGCTTGTAAATGCAGTGTACTCCAATTCACTTTATTTTGTATTGTATTTTTATTATCTTCTAAGAGAAATGTCATCCTTACCCTTTTATGTCAGAAATAGGGCGGCCACCTACCTAGCAGCACTAACAACCTGTTAACGAAGTCAGTAAGTTACCACACTTATATGAATCCTTTTGACTCCAATTCCATTACTTACTTAAAAACTTTCCTAGCCTCCTAGCCTACACTCAATTCCTGATTTATCTTTAAAAAAAATAAAATAAAATAAATGAAGTTCTCATTAGCACAAGTTGGACTTAGATGAGAAATGAGAGACCTTAGAAAAGGGTCTTTTTTTTTTAAGGAGGACAGCAAGGGTTTGCTATATACTGCCTGTTAGTATTGCCTCCTGGAAAACTTTGCCGCAGGAAATATTTCTTGGTGATTTTTTTTTTTTTTTTAAAGGCAGAAGGGGCAAACTGTATTCCCAGACAAATAACCTGGAAGAAGAGTGAATAAACATATTCTTTCTTTTAAGTCATTCTTAAATTACAAACTCAATTTACTAGTTTAAAACCCGAGAATTCAGCTTGAATTTATGTAGTGCCTTTCACTAAAAAAAAAAAATAAAATTATGTGTTATGTATTGTATATTCATTGATTTGTATCACTGTAACAAATGTCCTACTGTATTCAAGGGACGCTTCAAAAACAGCCGTGGGAAAAAAAAAAAAAAGCTCCTGCATCATACAGCTTAAGGTTTGCTTTGAAGCATATTATAAGTAAACAAATACTAGAAAGAAGAAAAGGGCTTACAATTATACTCAAGTTGCTGAATTCGCTGTGATGAAAAAGTCTTCATATGAAAGAAACATAACAGATGTTTTGTTTCCTGCTTGATACATGACATACATCTTATAAAATCTTGAAAGACCAGGACACTTGTGGTCCAATAAAAAGATCGTTTAATGTTGTATCATTTTGGGGGGAGTTCCATTTTCTGGATCTTATATTACAGGGTTACCGTAAAATATCCCAGCTACTCACAAATTATCAGTGAATCAAAAGTCACTGCTGACACAACAGTGCAGTTTATTTCAATGCTTTTTTACAAGCAACCATCACATACTGCCAACTGATGTTACTTGTATCTGCTTAAATATTTCACTATACTAGAATACAACCCATTTTTCTTTAAGTACATTCATAATGTAATCAGAAGATTTTCTTACTCAAAAAGCAGCAATTACAAAAATGTTTTCTAGGAGAGGGAAGCAGTCACCACTGATAGAAATTCACTAAGTATAAAAAATATTCCTTTGCTGAAGGAAGAAGCTTCTTTGCATTTTGTAACAACTATACCTACAAATGCTAGATTTCACCTCTCTATTTTTTTATTTACTTCCTCCAATTTTACTGTACTTTTATAGACATTATTGCAACATTGCTTTTGGACTTAATATTCACCCTTAAGACTACCTGCATGAAAGGGGGAGCCCACAGGGAAAAAAAAAAAAAAAAGTGAAAAAAAAAAAAAAAGAAAAAATTAAGAGCTGAATAAAGAAAAAAAAATCCCCATCTAATGTTAACGTATGTATTTCATACACCTTTCATAAAGCATAGGACCTCATTAAAAGGAAATTTATGTGCATTTTTAAATGCAGGCATAACAGATTTGGTGGATATTTGTAAATACTCTAGCGCCAACAAACATCCAGAAAGTGACAGTTGTGATAAAAAATATTTCAGATCATTTGATATAAAGTTTGTGAGACAGCAGGCTAAAGTGAAGAACCAAAACAGAAAAGAACAAACAGGCTTCTTGGTTCAGGCAACTGATTAATCATTCCTTGATAAGAGCCTGAAAACTATACCAAACCAAGTATATCAGGTTGCAATTGTTCCAAGGCTACACTGCAAATGAAGGACAAGAGAAGTTTGTGTTTACTTTCACTGAAAGGAAGGACTAAATCAATATTACCTAAAAAAATATATGTTCCAAAATGTCCCAAATATGAAAAGCATATTCTTATTCTGTGGATCTACTATTATACATGTATATGTAAAAAGGAAAAAAACAAAATCACTACTTTTGATTCAATTTCCTGGTAACTGTCAGCTCTGACAGAGAAGAAAATACATAAATCCTCCCCACACATGCATGTCCCAGCTTGATTTTGAATCAGGTTTCATTTACAAAGGAAGGTCCTCATGCTTAAGTGCTTTATGTAGATCTTGAATACAACGAGGTTATGAAGATGTATCTAAGCACTAAATCAAAGAAATAAACCTAGGTAGAGGTGACACAAAATTACTTGTTAAAAGCTCACTTCTAAGGTTTAAACATTCTACCTGATCTTAGGGTAAAGAAGAGAGTGAACAAGAAGCAGCACAGCCAAGTAAAGACCAAGAAAGGCAGGATTTCCAACTGCAAGAGGTAAAGACAATTTCTGAGGTAAAGCAACACAAACTTGATTTAGTCCTCTCACTACACTCTTGGCTCTAATTATGTTTCTTCCAAAAAGCGCAGAAAAACCTAGAAATAAAAAGTGAGCATATATATTTATAGCATATATAAATAAAACAACTGTGTTTCATCCATCCATATTTCTAGATTGATTCACTAGGCTGCAGCTTGATGAATTGAAATGGCTCAAAAGGAATGTTTGGTTAGATAAGTCATAGGTGCTCTAAGTTTATTTGGTTATTTGCAACCATATGACAGACAGTTTTGCAAATTTAAATGTGAATTCCTAAGTATGCAGAGCCGTCTTCTCCTAACATCACAAAACAGTGCAAAAAATGATTTATTTTCACACAGCTTGACAGATACCGATAAAGAACTAGCTATGAGATTAATTTGGTATTTGACTGCGAACTCTGTGTGAGGGCAGTCTTAAAGATATAAAAAAAATGAAAAAAAAATGTTCATAAGTAAATTTCTGTTCAACAAGCCAACGTCTATTTCTCTAAAAAAAAACAATAATAATTAGTCAGTGCTAGCTACCACTCCCACCCCTCCTCCAAGTATAGCAAGGCATTCCAGTGGCAGTCAATATGTCTCAAAACACAGAGGAAGGTCAGCTACTATATCTGCTTACATGGCCTCCTTGTAATTTCCTTTTCTGCTGTTATTCAGGGATAACAGAGTAACAGCTTATTTATATGGAAAATCTTGTTGGAAAATAATTTGGGAAACTACTGAACTGAAATAAGTATCACTGTATAGGTGATACATATATATCACTGTATAGGTGAACTTGTAGAGGTGCATTTAGTAAGTACTGTTTCTCTCCAACTTGCAGAAGAAATAATTAGAAAATGTATGTATTATTTATTTCAAGAAATCAAAAACTGGCATTATTTTCCATTTAATGTATGCCACTTCTGACAATGATCATTACAGTCTTGAACATATTTTCAAAAGACCAGATGCTATGTAATACGAGCATTACAAGAAAAACGTATCATGCAACAAGCATATATTTTATATATGATATATAGATGTGTGTATGTGTATACATACATAAACACAGATTTCTCTGTGACCATTAAATGTGCCTTTCAGAATAAATTTCTGATTAAAGATGAGCCTAAAATTAAAATATATTGATAAATTTCATCTTTTTCAAAAACACTAGCTGAATTTCAGTATTGTATAACGTAACAATCCTATCTGCAGTTGCAAATGAAAGAAGAGAAAGCAAAATGCCGTAACAAAGAGAGACAGTAATTTATTTAGTCAGCACACTTGCTTCCATACAGCAAAATTATATACAGAGTCACAGGATAAGCAAAGGGAAATAGTGGTTAAAGCTGTTATACAAAGCTAACAGAAGAAATGTTAAGATTTCCTGAAGGGCTCTGTTGAATTCTAAGTGCTGATGACTGGCCTTTATCTAGAACTATATATGCTGTAGACTCAATTAAAACACAGCATATATATATATATATATATATATATATATATAAATCTATCTATATATATACACATAACTGATCTTCAAGGAAAACCTTCTCCAAGCACTAAGATCACCATCCTGTCATGCAGGAAGCTGAGGAGGTTTGGCAGGTTTTTAAGTGTGGTTGAACAAGGAACTCTTGATGTAGCTCTGATGTAAAACAGAGAAGTTGAAAGCTAGAAGCATGGTTATGCTACCCAAGAGAAATACTGCACTACTGCACAGGGAGGGAAAGAATTAAGAAAGCCAAAGCTCAGTGTGAGATAAAATTGGCAAGTGATGTGAAAGGCAATGAGAAGGGCATTTACATCTACAAAGGCTGATTAAGGAAGAGATAGTTCTGCTGCTGAATTGAGCATGGAACCTAACCTCAGAGTCTCATGTACTCAGTACCTTCTTCATCTCAACCTTTACCATCACTGTCTCACAGGCTATCAGGGCAGCTGACTGATGTCATTGCAAGGCCTCTATTTCATCAAAAAGCTGCAGGACTCAAAGGACATCACCAATGCCTCTGAAAAGCAAGTGTTATTCTCATCTTAAAAAGAGCAAGAAAAGCTTGGTGAACTTCATACTACTCAGCCATCACTTGTGTTTTCATGAAGTTCACAACATGATTCCTTCTGGAAGCCATTTCCTGTTACACAAAGGACACGATGCTGACTGGAAACCAAAAGAATGGACTTAGCAGGGACAAATTGTGCCTGACCAACCTGACTACCTTCTATACTGAAATGACTGACTGGCTCTGTGGAGGGGAAGGCAATGCATGTTTTGTTGTTGTTGTTGATCTTGGCTTTAGCAAAGCCTTCAACACAGTCTCCCACAGACATGGTATCTCAATTCATGGAGATATTCAAAACAGGGTCCCACGCAGCTTGAACTAACTTCTGCACTAGCCCTGCTTTGAGCAGGATGTCAGACTCAATGACTCTCTACTATGTTCTTCCACACTAAATTACCTCATGATTCTATGGTATGTCTTATTATAAACGTTCACACCAGAAAAATTAGCAACAAAACCAAAAGCAGCAATCTGAAGAACTCCTGAACTTTTAATTGTTAGCAGCTGTAGTACAAGAAATAACACAGGAGAAAGACAAACAAGAAAAGCCAAGTCAGGCATATTTCAAAAAATATCTGGAATTATATTTTGGCCATTTACTTCAATCATTTACCATAAATGGGGAAAAAAACAACACTTAGAAGCAGCATGCAGGCACTATTCTGGTTTGAAAACAAGGTATTTAATAAGTAAGCATGCTCTACAGAACATCTGGAAATGCTGTATATACTCAGCTTTCTCCGATGGCACCTGAATTCTTATCAGTAGTTATGAATTTTTACAGTAAATTCCACAGATTAAATGAGTTCCAGTGATTTATTGCTTTTTCTTGATTTTTCCTTAAACTTGAAAATTGATTGCTTTTTTATCTTTTTGAAAAACTTTTCATAGCCATCAAAATGTTGCAGAAAAACTTAATTCTTTAAAATAATTTTCCTTACAGAAAATAAAATCATTGTACTGCAAACTTCTAATGCTTGCTCTAGGCCTTCTTCATGCATATGGAAAAATTAAATCCTTAAACAAGAATCTTTATGCCACTGAAGTCTACAAGGTTCTGCTCTGGATAAAATAAGTCCAGAAATTCTCAAAAGACCTAATTACAATTACTACAACTAGTGTATATATCTGAACAAGTCAATTTGACTAAAGCACAAATTATACTAAGGAAAGAAAGCTTTTCCTTAAGCTATACACGTCTCAGATCTCACTTTTTTATACTGAAGACTTTAATATTTAATATTTAAAGAGGCTTAGTAGATAATACAGATAAAAACTTTTTTAAACCCTAGCACCACACAGATAATTAACTATTCAGACCAACATATGCAGCATTAAAACAGTATCTTAGTAGACTACTCCCTGCTTCCTAAAATTATAAAGTGACACAAGAAATTAGCTCCACTTCTCTAGAAACTTGGAAAGATTATTTGTTGTCTGTCTTTTCTGTTTGGAATTCAAGTCTAATATTCCAAACCAGAATACAAAACTCGATAGGTCTGTCTTAGCAAACTGAATCTATTCACAGAGATTTAGTCTTTAGGATAATCTCCCACCCTTAAAAAAAATTTATTGCAGTTTTTTAGTATTAAGTAAAACAAACATCAAACAAATATCCTAAGAAGAGGCGACCATACATAGGTGTTTAGAAAAAGCAGAATAGCTAGTGGATTCTGATCTCTGCAAGCATGTACATGTATAACTCAAGTTTCCCTCTGTAATTACTTTCCCTTAAGACAGAAGGCACTTTACATCAATTAGGTAATAAGACAATTATGTTTTGCAATGACTGTATTTACAGCACAAGATGAAGGTGTTGTGGAGATATTCAAACATAATAACCTTGTAACAAGGATTGTGAAAATGTACATGTGAGGTTATCGAGATCCTCGTTGACAAGGAAGTACATGACTATGTAGTGCCTACCAGAAAGATGCTGTTTTCTTGCTTTGTGAATAGCTAATAGTTGTGTCTGAATTTTAAGAAGGAAAAATCCATTAAAAGTAATTTAGTACATAAGTGAAATACTAAAGGCAGATTACAGTGGAAAAAATGAAGAGTAGTTGCAGTCTACTGAAAATACGCAACTACTTGCTCAAAGTAAATCCTTTTTCTGCTAGATTTGATGTTTAAGGAGTATTTTATCTGTACCAAACACTCTGATAATATCCTCTTCCCCTCCAATAAAATAAAGGAAAAAGAAAAAACAAACAAACAAAAAAATGTCAAGACAACTTTGCTGTCTGCTTTCAGTACTGTCTAGTAATCAGAACACAGGTATTCCTGCACTCATACAGAAAGAAAGTAAAGCATATTCTGGCAAATAAAACCCAGATATCATCTCATGGTAAAAATTATCTGGGTAGTTTATAGAATTTACACCTCTTTTCCACATCCACAGAGGAGTATTTGCAGAAGACATGTATACAGCATTAACAAGACGATTATGTGCATGTTGGGAATAATAATTAACAGTAGTTTGCTAGTAGTTTTCAACACCTTCATTACTCTGATTGCTACAGTTATTTCAGTGATTAAAAATAATGTTTGAAATGTCCTAATTTTTAACAGTTTTCTAAAACAGTGAGAATTGGCTATCTGGAGCCTTGCTGTAAGTACAAGTGTACAAAATGCATACAGAAGAGAAATTTATTCTCAATGCAAATTTAAATTATTCAGTGACATAATACACTTCCTTCCTCCCAAGTCATACTGCATTTATCTGCATTCTGTATTTAATGTGCAAATGTTCAAAGTCACCCGAACATTCCAGATTTAGAAGCATGTGATTGAAGTATTTCACTAAATGTTTCTGAAACAGGACCTCATTTAATTGAGGTAAATTAGCAAATATTTGAAAAACAAATAAAAAAGCATACATACTTCAAGTCCACATTAACAGTCATCACTGAAGTACAGGTATTAGAGATGCAGTGAAATCCGTTCCAGACAGTATTCTCACAAATAATATTTAGGAAAGTCAGTGAAACTTAAAAACTGGACCACCAAAAAATTCACAAATATACAGTTTTCTATAGTATAGACTTACACTACATTACTTAACCCTAAACACAACTGATGTAAAATGCAAAAGCAATCCTAGAAAGCTGCTTTGAAGAAAAACAAAGTTACTGGTGGACAATTGGTTGGATGAGAGGCAGCAGTATGCCTTTGGAGCAAAGAAGTTTGAATGCACAGTCAATTTTTTAAATAGTACAGTAACAGGTTGAAGGACGCAATTCTTCCACTTTACCACTCCTTGAAAAAACACATCTGGAGGAGTTCTGTGCCCAGAATGAGTTCCAATGAATATTGGAGCATGTCCAGTAGTTGATATCAAGACGGTCATGAGGTTGGAGCATATGACAACCAGAAGCTGAGAACTGAGTTTGTTCTGCTGTAAGAAGAGAAGGCTCTCAGGCGACCTAATTGCTATCTACACAACATAATGGGATGGTATACAGAAGACGGATCTAGATTCTTCTCAGAGGTGCAAAGCAATTGAACAAGAGACAATAAATACAGTCTCTCATGTTATAACTTTTTTCCTATTCTGCCACCACAGGTGTGATTACTGTGGAAAACAGAGAGGTCATGAAATCTCCATTCCTGAATAAAAATGTAACTGAACAAGGCCCCATGATACCTGCTGGAACTTGACCTTACTTTGGATTATATAGGTGGACTAAATAATCTCTGAAAGTCCAATCAACATAGCCACGTGAATTTAGACATAACACAGCCAACAACATAGTGTTGATATTGTAAATATGACATAAAAATTAAACACTCATAAAATAACCTGATTTGTGTCTTTGCAAACTCTGGAACTTATATCAGCAGAAGAATCAATGCATTCATACATTTGAAATTTTGGCACCCCAAGCCTTGTAGTAATTCCTGCCACTGGGATTAATCCTAGATTTGTATTGTGTTTTCTCTTTGTCAAATTACCAAAATATTAGACATATATAAAGTCTTAACTATTATTATAATATATATTGTAGCCATCATATTAAAGGACAGAATAACCACTCTATTTTATAAAATACGACATTTTATATAGAAAATATATAACTATTATACTTTGACATGAAAAGAGATTTGCCTCCTGGACAAGCATACAGATAAATCTCAGAATTTTCTCCTTAAATAAGTAGCAATGAATTAAAGCCGATCCCACCCTCTCCGCCGTTATTATTCAGTCATTTCAAATACAATTATAACCAGCAAAGAGCAACAGGCTATTAGCCAGATCTTGAGATAGTCAACAAAGAAATAAAATAGACATATTTAAGCAACTGGAAGTATTTTCATTCTAATATGCT
Organism: Anas acuta; assembly: GCF_963932015.1. Lineage (NCBI taxonomy): Eukaryota > Metazoa > Chordata > Aves > Anseriformes > Anatidae > Anas > Anas acuta. Next base: position 15,910,359 of record NC_088991.1, read on the forward strand.
TTCTAGAAAACCTGGGTATTTGTTCTCTGGCTCCTGTCACCTTCATAGCTGTTTAAATACATACTTGAGGACAGATTTGTCACCACAGTATTTGGATATTGCTAGTTTGAAGTCTGTTTCAAGTAGTTACAATGAAGTAGACTTCCAAAATTAGATATCCATGTTTGAAAATGTGAGCTTTGGATTTATGAAAAATTAAATGCATTGAAATAGCTTATGACAACTATTCCTGTTTTTGACACATCTTCGTGCAGATGTGTTGGCATACTTACTAATTATAAAAAAAAAATCGCAATTTGCTTACAGTAAAAAAAAGAATAATTACTGCCAAATTAAAATGAACAGTTAGATATATTGTAATAAAAGTTTACTAATACAGTAAACTTAGCACTAAAATTACGTTTTGAAGTGGTTATTCATCCATTACACCGAAACCAAAATTCCTATGATTATGTGATGAATTAAGGCAGATACTGGCAATAGAGAGATCTCAGAGCTACAGCTGCATGGTAAACAGTGGTATTTCCAAGCGATGTTAATATACTCTAGAGACATAATGTGACACTGCAGGCATCTGTTTTCCTTGTGCACTTCCTATGGTGCTGCTGATTATGGCTTCCAGACAGCCACTAGGAAAGATGACATTAAAGCCGTTTAAATAACTTAGGTGTTGAATAAAATTCTTAAATTCCAGCATAAAGAAGCCAAACGCTGACAGCAACCGTACCAGCTGACTAGAAATAGTAATATGAACGTTTAAGTGAGTATCAGGAATTCTGTCAGAAATAGAGGGCTTATTATGGAAGTGTAAGCTTTAGCATCACAGCATCATTAAGACATCAGTCAGATTCCCACACAATGTGAATATAGGTACATCCATTCTGGTTTTTGTTCCATTATTCACTAAGGTTGTTGGTTTTTTTTTTGTTTGTTTTTTTGTATGTGTGGTTTCTGTTTTTGTTGTTTGAGGCTTTGTGTGTGAGGTGGGGTGGTAGGGTGTTTTTTTTACACTTTTTCTAATTATCCATTTCTTGGTCACATTGAGAGTTGGATTTGCAAGTTAAAGAATTATAATTATCAGTGACCAAAATCAAATTAATTCTGGACACATGCAACTGATTCCCTGTCACAGCATAAAAGAAAAAGTTAACTAAAACTCAAGGAAGAAGAGGAAGAAATTAAACTTGAGAGAACCCACAGGAAAAGTAAGAACATATGATGTTTTGCAGACATTACTTACCAAAAACAGAGTTCTGAAGTTGCTCAGATCGCCAAAGAATTCTTCTATGCTTACTGCTTTGGGATCAAAGCTAAAGTACTCTCCCAAATTTTCATACAATTTAGTCATGTTGTTGTGCATGTTGGATAGTTTTTCATACTGTTCTCGTGCACTCTCAGCGAAGCTGTAAGGTTTTGTTAAGGAAAATAATTCATGTGCAATTAAATCTACCAGCAAAATATAAACAAGAAAAAAACTTCAGTACTAAGTTTGTAGAATCGGAAAATCTGCTAGTACTGTCTTGCTGTCAAGTGGGACATATTTTATGTAATCATAGTTCAAAAGCACTTACGCCCCCTTGTATGTTTAGTACAGGTAATACAGCTACATAATTTACCTGGAATACTGTGTTCAACTCTGGGCCTACAGGAAAGCTAGGGAGGGACTCTTTATCAGGGAGTGCAGTGACAGGGCAAGGAGTAATGGCTTTAAATTAAAAGAGGGGAGGTTTAAATTAGATATAAGGAGGAAATTCTTTACTACGAGGGTGGTAAGGCACTGGAACAGGTTGCCCAGAAGAGGTTGTGGATGCTCCATCCCTGCAAGTGTTTAAGGCCAGGCTTTGAGCAACCTGGTGTAGTGGAAGGTGTCTTCGCCTGTGGCAGGGTGCTTGGAGTTAGATGATCTTTAATGTCCCTTCTAATACAAACCATTCTGTAATTCTATGTTAATTTGGTCACAGCTTATGAATACACAAAGATGACAGCTATACAAGACGCTGAGGGGTAAATATTCTCTGTCTTTCAAGTTGGTTTACAAATAAATTCTCAAAAACTCATGACTTCTAAGCTAGCAAGAAAGAGCAAATAACAGGACAGGTGAAAAACAAACAAAATTCTTCTCTAAAGAATGTCCAGACATTTCTCTACTGCAGTGGAAGTAAAAAGCTGGATGATAATTGCCAGCTATTTAAATGCACCACAGAACGAAACCCAAAACACGAGTATCTAACGCAAATGTACACTTTTATATTAGGTAATATCAACTCTAAATCAATCAGGAACTCTCAACAATATTTAATCAGAGATACAAAAAAAATACCTGAATTATTTAAGTACTAGTGATAAACAGGTAATGAATTGTTGTACAATTGGAAATGAAACACCAAGGAAGTTGACCAGACTGTCATCTACATCCATTCTGTTCCATGCTCTTTTACCCTCTCCCACATGTGGTGGTTTTACCGTGCTAGGCAGCTAAACACCACAACTGCTCTCTCACTCCCCCTCCTTAGATGAGGAGGGGAAGAAGTAAAGAATAACTCACGGTTTGAGATAAGGATAATTTAATTAAGGGGAAAATAATAATAATAATTATTATTATTATTGAGGAAAGATTACTAACTAAACAATTTAACTAAAGGGGAAAAAAAGAAAAGGAAAAGGGAAAAGGGAGGGGGAAGGGGAAAAAAAAAAAGTCCTGATGCTGTGCCAGCACTGCTCAGCAGCAGACACAACACTGGTGTGATAACACTGCTGTTCTAGCTACAAGTGCAGAGCACAGCACTGTATGGGCTGCTGCAGGGAAAGTTAACATCCCAGCCAGACCCAGTACACCACACTGAAAGAAGTACCTATTGCTTTCATTTCCATGAAGTGATATTATTAAAAGGTCACAGTATATTACATGTTGTATTAGTAACTGAAGAATGTAGAAATGAATCTTAGACTTATTTCCATCCCAGCAGTGATCATTAAAAGTTTGCCTTAATCATTTTAAAAAATGATTTTAAAATGGTTATGATTTTAATTATGATTTTTAATGATGAAAAATGATTTTTTAAAAGGGGGACTTTTTATTTCTATATGGAAAATTAGTTTTAGAATAATTTATTCATAAACAAAGAAATAGTGCAAGCTGTAAAGGAAAATATGACTTTGCTTTAAAGCTAATAAAGGTTCTGTCTGCTGTTTTGTTGTGGTTGCTCATATCTGCAAAGATATAAAGTCACAAATCACTGTAAAAAAAAACAGACCGTACATTATTAAACTAGTTCTATGGATCATGAATTGTAGCTGATTAACAGGTTGTGCTGGATGTATCAAAACCTAAGAACAAGAAGATATGAGTTTTTCCCTCACCACAGAAACCATGCAGCCTGACTCCCTGTGGCTTGTATCTGTAATGACTATCTTCCATGCAGATTCCCTGATACTTAATATAGCAATTCTCAGGACTCAGTTTCCCCATACTTGTGTCTCTAATCTGAGACTCTGCCTAGTTATCACATTACTAACTAAAAAATATCTGAGATCCCTAACTCTCTGCAAAAACAACAAATGACCCAGAAACTAATTATGGGAACGAGACATAAAGACTTGATATAAACAACTTATTTTTGAGCTTAGACTGAGCCCCAGTACAATTCTTCTGAAATCTACCAATAAATTGCATAGCGGACAAAAGAGAAGAAATACAGGTAAATATTCTCTTCCTAACATGCGCTCCTTGGTGTTTGGATGCTCTTGAGCACTTATAAGGCTATGTCATTTCATAAGTTATGTGCAAGAATGTCAAGGCTGAAAATACATTTTATTGGAAAGATGATTAATATTTTGTTTGAATTTTTCTGCTCTAATTTCAGGTCATCTAAAGTCATTTAAAAATTGGTTGTTCAAAGTATGATGGAAAAGTTTTTATATAATATAAATTTCTCTCCTAGGAGAGATATTTTCCAAGTAATTCCCTCTTCTTCATGAATGTCTCAGTATCATAAAAAGAAAGTTTTATTCTTTTGCTAGCTTTGCATGTTCATTTAGGATGGCAAAAAAATTAAAACACCGTGATGGACATTAATAAATACCTTTTTTTTTGAAACAGTATGTACCTATATAGTTTCATACCAGGGCAAAGACAAGAGTAATAACTATATTTTCATTTTAGTTCATGAATTTTAACATGCCTGGTTATAATTTCAAGTGCAGAGCACTGAATCCCTCATCTTAACACAAGACAAACCTGGTATAGTTCAGTGTTTGATGACATCTAGCCGTATAAAAGGAAATGAAAAATTAGTGTCAAGAATATATTGAATAGGTAATAATGTCACATTACTGAATTATTGAGCAGAGTCTAAAAATTTCTTAGAAAAACACCAACCACCTTACAGTCAGCAGACTACTGTCTTGGACAGCCCACCAAAACTTTTTCCATTATCATCATGATGGATCATCATTTGATACTGAGAAACAGAAATACAGAGATAACACAATTATTCAAATTACATCCAAGGTTCCTTTCAAAAAAGCTCAAAATATAAAATTGAATCAATTAAAGGTTGCACATGCAACTTCAGAAATAACAATAACCACCACAATGAAAAAAACAAACAATATTTCTACTGAAACTAGAATATATTTAAGAGCAACACTGTATAAACATATACTATAGTTTCAACACTAATATTTTTCATTCAGTAAGTTCCAAACTGCAAATAAGAAATACCATTAATAGATGACTTGTAAGAGAAAGGGAAGTCAGCAAAGTCAGATTAATATGATGAGCAAAAAAAATGGACTATTTTAACTGTGCTTAATGTTAAAGAAAATAAGTCAGTGCTTTAGAGACAATAGCTTCAAAGATCATATCCAAAGTCTTGTTAAGAAAATTATTTTTAGTCACACAATATGCTTCTTACAATCTTCATATTTATAAAATAATAGTAATTTGAAACATCATTTTGAAATATACAGTAATTCCAGAGGGGAATTACTGCCCACCACTTGGGCAATTCTGTACACATAAGCCTTAGTAAAGTTTTGAAATACTTATTTCAGTGGTTACTAGGTAAAAGAAAGTCTATGCTCTTTAATAAAATTCCACTTCTTATTTCAACAGCATTGTAGATGGCAACTACAAAAAACAACTGAGATTTTCTAAGCATCAAGTCAGAATTTTTGAAACTGTTAATTTTAAAATTTATGAGGGAATTACAGATGTCATGACCTCTTTCACTTGTTTCAACACTTGACCCTGCATTTAAATATAAAAAGTAAAAAAATCACTGTTCTAGTAACTGATACTAATACATAGTTTTATCGTATAATCCATTAAAATTTTCTGTATGTCATATCTGTAGAGAATTTTACAGAAATTAGACTCCCTATTTACTTGTGCTGACAAATTTTAGTTATCAACAAATTCTAGTTTTTCTAGTCTTTCTGTTAAAAGAGAAAGGCTGCAAAACATTCAAACTTCTGTTTTTCCTCCACAAAATGTTTTTGCTTGCTTTTGCATTGCTGCAGACTTGAGTTTCCACCCAGTTCTTATGGATAAGTCACTACACCAATGATCTTCACATTTTGAAATAGGACCACATGCCTATGTCACTTTGCCAAGAGGCTTCCTCATTATGTCAGAGAGAAAGAATCTCCAATTGCTCTTGATACTAGATTTGAATTATGTTTCAATATATAGGAATGGTATCATGGTACTTCCAAGCTTTTGTTTGGTTTATTTCAAGTAAACAGATGATAAAAAAGTATCAGAGTAATGAAGGTTAAAAACCTTAGATCTGCTGGATCGTTAGTTATCACTATCATTCACTATCCATATATCAATCATTATTTTTCTGTTAGTTACTCAAAAATTCCTCAGCACTCCATTTACTATTCTGAAAATTGTTGATTTCCATCACAGTGTTCTGTATCTCAGATAACAAAGTTTAATTAAACTGGCTTATTAAAATTTCCGTTACAAATTACATGTTTGAATGTTTCTCTGTGCTGTCCTGAAATGAACTATGGAATTAGTGTCTACAGTACTTAAAGTAGAAGGGAATGCAGCTGCATGACATGGCACCTTATCATTCTGAAGATACACATACATTCCACAACTCTTCAAAAGGACAAATACAGCTGCAATATTTGGGGAAATAAATACAGTTAAGTATCGATAAAATTACAACTTAGATATTAAACCAACACAGAGTATGTAAATGTTACCAGTATAAAACTAGTTTATTATCTCTACTGCAAATTCTTTTATTCTGGAAAAACAGAAGTTGGTTTTATAATTTTAACTGTCATTAACTTATTGTCAGTCAGCTCAGTGCACAACATGTTGCTGCCAACACCAGTGAAAATTAATAAACCAGCCGAAAAACTGCCAATTTAAAGAACTTAAAAGTGAATCTGTTGGAGCCCCAAATGAAGTAATAGGGGGAGAACTAATTAGGCAGAAAGAACTGTATAAATAATCATACAACAGCTGAATTTTGTTTGTACGCCTTCATGATGCATTAGATAAACCATACAAGTGGTATTAAAAAAACGTTTATGACACACCTCATCATAAATGTTGTGTTTTACTAATATGAATGTGTGGATTAGCGTATCTGCTTGAAAATTCACCTTATTCATAGGTGGCACTTGTCATCCTCGGCAGTAGGAAATTAGCAACAAAAGGATATTAAGTGTATTGTAGATCAGACAAGATGAGGAAACGATTTGAACACTGCGCTTCCACAGAGGGGTCTGTGTTCATACTTAATAGTACTTCAATGAACTTAATTTATTTGGCCTTCCATATCTTCTGAATCAGGTGCTGACTTGCAGCCAAACTGAGCTTAAATGAGTGACTGAGTGCTGACACAGATAGCCCAGAGAGGTTGTGGAATCTCCCTCCCTGGAAAAAGCCATATGGACATGGTCTTGTGAAGCCTGCTATAGTTGGCCCTTCTAGAGCAGAGAGGTTGGACCTGATGACCTCCAGAGGTCCCTTCCCATAATTCAGTAAAATCCAGATGTATAAACAGAATAACCAACACCTTCCTCATAATTTCGACTTTACACTGTAACACCTCAAAGAATTTTCTTCAGCTAGATACACAATGCAACTTCATGCCATTCAAAAATCCCGAACTTACCAAGAAGTTTTATGCACTGTATTTAACTCACTAGAGCTTTTACCACTCCAAGCATGCCAGAACAAAATCGAACTATGAAGACTGCTGAAGAAAGACATGAAACACTAAGAACATACCAGTTGCCAGAAATTTCACTATTAACTAAAAACACTTAGTTCTAAAATTACCTTGCCGAATAGTTATTTCGGCAAACTGAAGTCTTGATTAAACTTGTAAACTAGTATTTTGCAAAACGCTGATGATCAGAGTAACTACATTTATTAAAAAATACCGGCAATTCAGTTTTAGTAAGTAAAAGGACCAGATACTTGCAATGCCTGCTTTGTGTTTGATTTAGCTTTCTATCTGTACCTAAGCCAAATCATTGTTTGATTTAACACACACAAAAAACACCTACACCTGTGCTTCAGAAACCATCTGTGAAAACAATGTAATCTCTTGACATCCTTACTTGAAATTAAAGCCTTAAGTATACTGCTTGCAAATCTATATAGCCATACACTACTCACAGTAAAACACTTCCCCCTGCCCCAGGGATACACCTATCTACTACTATTAGAGAAATACGCTTGAACAAGAATGCGAACCTTTTAATGACTTCGAAATAACTACCAGTTAGTGTCAAAATGTACCGAAAATATTTCAAGTACACATTCTGCATTCCATCGTTTCAAGCTAGGATATCATTTCAGAGCAGGACTCCGGATTATGGAAAAGCCAAAGAAGGCTAAAAACATATTTTACATTGCTACAAGAGAAACTGTTATACAATATTGTCATCATCTTTAATAAAGGGTGTATCACTACTCGCAGTTTCTAATCTCTAAACTCATCCATAATAGAGCATTCTTTGAATTGAACTGCAGAAACAAACAAACAGAACTTATTAGCTGAAGACAAATTCAGCTTTAATAACAGTCATTTACAGAGAGAGCTTTATTTTCACCTGCTATCAGTAAGTAAACAGATACTAACAATTTTATCATTCACACCACATACATAATGCATCTCTCTGACTACAGAGAAGATGACTTCTGGAACATACACAGATAATAATGAATCACAATTATATACCCAATCTTTTATTCCCATAGAAAGCCTATCTTTTCTGGTAGAAAAAAATCGGGCAGAAATCTTCATTACAATACACTTTATATACACAAATTAGAACCCAAAGAAATCAAGACCCAAACAAAGAAAAACAGTTTACCCATTTATATAAAATCACATCCTTCGTAAGTATTTAAAGATTCACTAATAAAATACCCATTAAAAGCTCAGTGTAGCGATTTGTTTCTCGAAACAGGGCAAATTAATTCATCATTTGACAGAGTAGCCTGGGGAAGTGTTGTTGCTCCTCAGTTACACATCTAAGGGTTCTGTGCCTCTCCCTGACCTCAATTACAACTGCATTCAGTGTGTACAGACACTATTTAAGTGTTTGTGTCCATGGAAGTGAAGCACAAAGATCATAATGATCTTTGATAAAAATGCTAGCTGTAGCCTACTCACTCTCCCTAAATTGCAGACTCACTCCAAAGTGATGTTTATCAACGAGGCCTTTCTGACTTGGCCCTAAATAGCCATAAAACTTTCATCTTCATAAACATGAGAAAATATCAATGCTTTCTAACTCCTAGCTCTAAGCATTTATATCAATTTCAAATTTTCATCAATTCAAGCTTCTCAATAATAACAAGGCTCTTTCCATTGACTACACGTATACCACTTTAATATGCACAAATGAAAGCTTCTATCAACAGAATTTCAATAGTGCTTGTTTATTTATTTATACTCCTGTTAATCAGGAAGCAGAGATCAGTGCCCACTTCTCTAAAAGTTCCATAGGAACTCTCTAGGCAAAAACTGATAAAAGTGTATTTACAAAACATTCAGTACAAGGAGCAAAGCTCCATGAGCTGTTTCTTAAATTGTTTTATGTTAGAAAAGCCTGCTCAAATACTTGCTACAAAAGTAGCAATACTAATGTTTTAGCAATACTGCTACAAAAGCTGACAAAGGAGCTTTCTCTAGTAGCATGAACAAGTAAACTTTAAAAAGTAAGTAAGAATAATTGGCTATTCAAACAGCATACATAGAAGTCAGCATTTATAAAGCCACAGTCTACCAAGAAGAGAAGATATTGGCTGTCTTAAATGGATAAAAAGAAGGTTGGAAAACCCTTGAAATTATAGTTAGGTGTTAACCTAAATTAACCTAAAGCCACTTCCCCCCCACCCGCCCCCCAGAGGAAGACAGTTACTTGACCTGAGAAGTTAATAAATCTGTATCATTTTTTTCATAACCAATAGGAAAATAATTCCCCCAAGTTTATACTTTTAATCAAAAAAAAGGGGGGAAAAAGTTTACAAGTATTGTTAACTGAAAAAGAAATATCAGAACAATTTTAAAAAGCACTAGAATGCCTGATAGCAAAACAAACCTCAAATCCTGACAAAACCAAGCCTTTATTTCTACTGATAAAATCGACAGAATTTTAGAAACTCCTTCTAGAAAAATACACTGAAAGGAATTGAATTTACTAACACTGGCTGAGAGCTAAAAAGCATACTTCCAAGAGAATGGCAAAATGCTGTTCATGAATGAAAGAGGTGGACTATTTAGCTTCATGTGTTCTGAAATGGAAGTTGACACCTATTAAAAACAAAAAAAGACTACACCAGATTAAGAATTAAATTTATAGGTAGATGTAGGTTTAGGTTATATATATATATAGGTATGTAGGTTATACATATATAGATTATATGTAATTTATATATTTATATATGTATAACATCACACACAGTTAATATTGGTTTCATGATCTATGCCCACAGTTTTTAAATCCTTTTACACCAATAGCACATACTTCAATGATGCCATAAAAAAGGGTAATTGATGGGAGTCCTAGAATAACAACTGTAAAAAGATAACAGGTCAAACAAATGAAAACTGACATAAAATTACAGCAGAAAAATAAAGAATTTATCCTTTTTTTTTATCCCAGCTTCGTAATGCTTTACAACTTTTTGTTTTTCTCCGCTGTGCTTGTACAAAATTCATAAAACTCTGTTAAGATCCTTCACAGGTCAGATCACATTTTTACCAGAAATCTTATACTAAGATTTCTGAAAATCTTAGTTGCTTCCTATCTACTTTATGCAGATGCTTTTCCAGCATGTTTTACAAGGGAAACCATCTCATTTTTCATCTAATCCTCATTTGTGATATTTTGGGTTAAAAATTATTTGAAACAATATGAAGAGTCATATTCTATAATTTTTTGGAGATCTCTCTCATTTATAGGGGTGCCAAGCAATTAGCTATAACCACTATTTATACATTAGAAAGCAACACAGAAGACATAATAACCAACAAAATATTGCAAGAGTAATGCATTTTTAGTGCATCTTCCCTGCAGAATAATTATATGAAAATCTGTTTGGAGAAATAAAAACAAGAAAACAAAAAAGCAGCTATTACAAACAAAATGATACTTCAAAATTTGTTTCTTGTATTATATACAAATTAACTAAATATGAACGTTTCAAATAACACAAAGCATTGACATATGAAGTTTTATCAACCATTAAAAAATTAATTTTAATTAATTAATTATTTCAGCAAAACCACAATAAGGTAGCCATTCCTAGAAACACTCTTATTAGTTTTGGAACATAAAATGAGATGCCTTGAGCAATATTTACAGCTTTGTGTGCCCTAAATCTTTCAGAGAATCTGCAACCACATTCCCTTTCTCTTTGATCGTGCAGTTTTTCCTCACTTCATCTGGATTTAATTACAAAAAATATGTTTGAGCTGTCAGTTTTACCCTGGTTTAACAAGCTTCAGTCAGTAGATGTGATGGTTACTTCATCAAGATAAAGTTTTTTTTGGGGGGGTAAACTGTGGGGAAGGAATTGAGAAGTGACTAAGTCACATATTTCTAGGCTTCCTTTAATGCCGCAATGTCATGAAGCCCTCATTATTTTATTTTTTTTTTCAAATTCTGAAAAAAAAATCACTCAGCACAATGTTTTAAGACACTAGATGTTTAAAATCAAAGGAATGATTTTAATACTGATGGACAATCTATCTTATAGAAAAGCCACCTGGTAGAAAAATGTTGATTAAGTTTATTCAAATAAATTATTTAGTGCAAAGAACTGTTTTAATGAAGTGTTCAGAAACTGAAGTACAGGGAAAAAAATGACAGTCCAATCTAAAAATGAGTCTGTTTTGCACCAAAGTAGTATTTTGAATACCAGGTGCAAATTTAAAACCACCCTTCACGTATAATTTGAGTAATACAGTTTATGTCTTGAATTCTCTTTCAAGATATTAATACCAGAGCTACGTAACCACCCTTGTAGACCCCTTTTCAGGATTGAAGAAGCACACAGGGCAAAATGTAGTTCCACAAACTGCAAATTTTTTTGTTCAAGGAATTTCATTTTGGTATCTAATGCTGCAGTTAAAGGGACTTACAGTATCCACTCTCCCATTATTTTCAGATTTTAAAATAAGCATAAAGCAATTAGAAAATGGATCTCTACGGAATTATCATTTTAGCAGTGTACAATAGTTTTTCTTTTTTTATTAAAAAATCTGTATTAGTAATCTCTACAAATTGATTTAATATAGATTTAAGGACGAAAGCACTTTCCCTCAGGCAATTATTCATAATCAAGGCAACTTTAAATTTTCCATGTATTTAAGTAGACTTCTGTTCACAGAAGTTTGCTCTTAAAAATCTCGAAAACATCCAGGTTTTTCCTCCAACATAGCTTTTCAAGTCTGCTTAGATTTCTGTTCAAAATTCTTGTCTTACTACTTGGCCAACATATGTACACTTCAACCTTCACCCTTTTCTTGTATTAAAATTCTCTCTCAATTTTACTCAGTGCTAGCTTTGAAGCATAATTCTAGATTTGCGGTCTTTCAAGTGCAGAACAGAATAGAGCTCCCTCATGTGGTCTACCTGTATAATCTCAGGGATTAAACAACCAACGAAACCAGAAAACTGATAATCTGTTTTGTGTAACACTGTTTTCATTTACACTGAAAGAATTGCAACAGCTTTAATACACTTATGAAAAATTATATGATTTGAGAAAGATGAATTAGTAAACCCTCTTGTTTCCTATTTTTGGCTTTATAAACTCTCCCTTCTGTTTTCCTCTTCTCCAGGCCCAGCAACTTTTAACTCCATATGTAACAATTCTCAAACTTATGTAACTTCTTCCATATATATGGTATCTAACAACTGTAACAAAAATACCTCAATACACTTCAAAAGTTACCCCCACTCAACAAAATAAAGATTATTCTCTTTGCAAAATCAAAATAACTATTTTTTTTTTCTCTATGAGGTAACGTGAACACATGATCTATACTGCATTCCCAACTGTGCTTGCTTCTTGCAGTGCACACTTTTGCAAAGTTATTCTCCCCTGATTATGTCCTGATTACATTTTTATTCTCCCAGGGCCCTTTTATACTCCTCTCATTTGTGTTTCTATTATTTACTGATTTAAGTGAATCTTACCACATTAGACTTGACCAGTTTAAAGCTTTCCTAATTCTATTTCACTGGATGACTATAACAACAACAACAAACTAACACACAGTAACTCAACTTTGAAATTATCTGCTATGTGATGGCATGCAATCAAAACAGACTCACAATTCTTTTGATGCATACTGCACCACAGAGGAAAATTTATCTCAGCATAGCTTAGGTAAAAATTCATGTATTTTGTGTGTTAAAAAAAAAATACACACAAAACTCACCAACATGTACTCCAGGACATTTCATATTTTCAACATCCTTTATTAGAGCCGAAAGGGAGATAATAAAGGAGGTGGATTTAGATTTACAACAGACAGTGCATTCACTCTGTTTCAAGATAAATCCACTACTCTGTATACCCTAAAAGAAGCCCTTATAATTCCACATCTGCTTTCTATATTAACAGTTTCTTCCATTGGACTGCCAGTTTCTTCAAGCACTATAGCTCACATACATACCCCTTATTGTAACATTTAACCCTAAGAAATAAAGCTGAGGACAAAGAATGAAGACTAAAACTTCACATAAAACTCCTTCATCCTCCAAACAATTCAACAAGGAACAACAAAGAAAATATTCTTAATATCGGTCTCTCTCAGTACATGACCATGAAGGAAGATAACCTTCAAACTCCTCTTTAGTAGAAATGTCTCCCTAACATGATAATGATTTAAGGTATCATTAAATGAATGAAAATGTTTCACTTAAAATGGATAGAGTAAGAAACTGTGTAGCAATTCTGAAATTTTATAAAATTATAAATTCTGAAGCTATAAAATATGGTGGGAGTTCTAGTAAGTACTAAGACAAGGGGGTGGGGGAACAACAGTTTCATGAAAAATGGATTTTTTCACTGATTTTAGGAATCCTAATTTGGGGAAACAATGATCAACTCTGTCATTTACTGTATTAAATAGCAAACCAAACCCAAATGTATTTCAACCACAACACCAAAGGAAAATCATTATAGTTGAGTAGTAAAATATGTTGCCTTACTACAGCAATTAATCATTGTAAGTCAATTTTGCATAAAGATTCAAAGCTTTTATGTGCTTCATATTACAGCTGACACAACAGGATATTGTATTGCATGTCTAGAATATTTACATACAATATGAACACTGCATTTAACCTTATACCTTACAGTGAAGTCTGTTGGCCTTCATAGCATATAGACAGTCATACAAAATGTGACACCACTCATGCAAACAATTCAAAGCAATTATAGTAGGGGATTAATATTTTTTTCAGGGTCAAAAATTATTGATGTGAAAGGATTAGTAAATTCCACAAAGCCATATTAACATCTCTCCAAGGAAATTAAATTGAATAGCAACATTTATATGATGGCTGTCACTGAAACAACATGGAAGAAAAATGACACAGAGACAATCCTAGAAACTGAGTATTGCCGTATTGTTCAGGACTGACATCTTCAGAAAGCATTTCTGACATCATATCTTCTAATTGCAATAGATCCTGGACGTATTTCTGACATGTTGATTACCTAGTTTTTAAATTGGTACCTTCAAAAAGGCATCTGTACAATCAGATCATTTTATTTGCTGAAGAAAAAATCTCTACAGACTAAAATCACAGCAGTGCATGAGCTCAAATCTCTCATATAGCAGTCTCTCTGCCCCCCCTCATAACTTAATAATGTCAATATGTCAAACGTAACTAAACATTGTACAAGTTGCTTTGAATCTTATTCTGAACTTTGCAGGGTCAATTCTTCAATGGGATTCAGAATGCTGAGATGCTATGAGCTTGAACAATAAGCAGTGCAAAAACAAAAAAGACAACACTGTTCATTGATGCCCTGAATTTTCTAAGAGAGCTGCCAGTTAGGAAACTAAAAGCAGATTATATGTATATACTAATTCTTCCCATTTTCTATCACAGTGCTTTCAGAAGTGGGATATTCTGCCTATGCTGATCAAATACAGCAGACCTTCGGATGTACTTCTAAGAATTACAAGCACGATCAGTTTAATCAAGTTTGTCTTGGTTGCTTTAGCACGCTCATTTCAATATGATGAGTGTTCAGACAGAAGAGATTCTTAAATGTAACCTCATAAAATGATATACTGTTGATTTTCTTTTTAAAAAGTACATTCCATTATTCTTTTTGTGCATTTAGTGCAACACAATATTAACACAAATTTGGGGCATAGACATTCGGTGGATCGAAGTCAAACAGCCAAGCAACTCACTTAAATCTTAAAAACATTTACCTACAAGTGACAAATTTTATGTTCTCACAGTTCTACAAACTTAGAATAAAGCATTCAGGATGCACATTTAAACATATACCAATAGCATGAGATTCTTCCTTTGCACATCATGTTAACCAATTTTGCGAATTTGAATAAAAACGTCTACAGAATATGTACTACAAGGTACATATCCTTTTAGGAACATTTTAGTATCTCATTAACAGCAATCAAGTTTACCGCTCCACTACAGACCTTGGTAAATGTTATCCCTGTTACTTAAATATACTTCAAAATTTGAACTTGAGCAATTTATATACTTGGGAATGTGCTGCAAAGCTGACTAAAATCCAGAGAACTACAACATCAAAACAGAAGTTGCTTACAGTCAAAAGCAGGCCTACATATTAGTCTGTACACTCAATTCTGAAGACACAAACTAAAAAAGGAATCACACCTGAAATGTAACATTACTTATAAAGCAAAAAAACATACAATATAGTGGGACTTGAATTTACTGCTTAAAGCCTTTTATTTACTGCTTAAAGACTACTCCATTTAAGAAGTACTAAACATGTACTAAGGATGGCTTACAAAGCAGCAACTTTCAGTTTATAGGCACAATGCATATTGTCATCTCCATTGAGTTGAACTTTATTCTGTCCTAAGTGTTTCTAAACTCTTTCATTCTGACACCATGCCCTTTACCTTAAAACCAATATTATCAATTTTAATCTTTCCTTCTTCATGCTACTTTCCATTCTCCACTTACTAAATGCTCTTCCTATTTTTTCTCCAGCTGATTGCTTTCTCACCTCTCATTCTGTTATTTTACTCAGCTGACTAGAGCAGAACAACAAAATGAAACTGATTAAACTGGAAGCCCAACAGAATCATAGCTTGAAAATTAATTCAGTTCACATTCCTACTTCATCAGATGTCCTCAGCCCTCAGCCCAAAAAATATAAGAGAACATCTTATATTTTTTATCTTTTAAACTGGAATAAATCACTCCTGTTTCATTCCCCTTCACTGCATGCGCTCTTAAGTCCTCTTAAGTAAGACTTTAGAGGACTGAGGCTAGCAAGTCTTAAGACGTGCTTTTTTTTTGGTTATTCCTTGAAGTTTATTTTCGACTGCAAGCTGCAGGCTTAACTTTAAATGATCTTTGAATGGCTTTTCTTTTCTAGTTCCCAGGAGTAGTGACAAGTGCATTCTGGCAACAGGTATTTCAAATGCATTTGTACAATGCATGTACAAAACTTCATAGAAATTTCACCCTTTGGTATTACTTTTGAGGCACCCTTAAGTATGAGCAAATTCTAATATACATAATATACATACTCATAAAGAAATGAAGGGGCCAGTGCACTTCAAATTGTCTCATAAACAAAACAGGATTCCCCAAAAATGACATCTCAAAACACCACGTGAATTATTTTTTCCGTAACAAGCTAGGAGGATATCCAAGTGCTAACAGATAAGAGTGTCACAGACATCATTAATACATCTCAGATATATTATGTTAAAAAAAAAAAGTCTGATTCTTTACAAATTATATAATGGTCCAAAAGCAAGACCTCTGATTCTTTATATACAAGCAGCTATAGCAAAAACCTAGTTTCCCTAGAAAGACAAACACTCATGCTTTAACATCACTTAAAAAGAAAATAATCCATATACCTATTACTTGTAAGTACAAAATTCTGAGTTTTCCATTTAAAATCTTTAATTATAGGCACAAAAACTGAAACAAATCAAGGAGTGAAAGCCAAATTTGTCATAGTCTATAATTACTTCTCCAGTGCTACATGAAGCTGGGATAATTATAAAGAAACCTCTCACATATATATGATCTTCAAGTAAAATACTATTTGAGTCCTGGATCAGATTATGAAAAAGTTACTTAACATACCATATAATTCACAGGCAGAATATTTTAATGTCTTTTCTTTTTCTGTAACCGTATTACATTTTACTTTACTTTACAGAACAGCTGTAATTCTCATTAGGTTCTGAAATCAATTGCTATTGGTGGCCAACCATATAAATAATCTTCAGGATCCCAGTAACTTCAGACAGTGCTGTGAGTATTCCTTAAAACTTGGGCAATTAAGTACCTGAAGAAAATCCCAATATAAGGCAGGTAAACTAAAACCCTAGTATGACAGCATGATAGTGCCTATACTATCACTTCAGAATCCCACAAAAATTTTTCTGTGCAGTTCCCCCCTAAAGTCCAGTGTTCCTTATAAACAACATGTAACTGCACTTACAGGATGCAGACCTGTGTCCCACAGCAAGTAGTGGTCATGGAAGCAACTTTGCATTGTTTCCTAATGGTTTGATGCTTGGACTACATGATCTCAGAGGTGTTTTCCAACCTCAGTGATTCTAACCAAATACAAAGTTCCACTGTGATGGTGGTGACAGAAACAACTTCTGATGTAGAACAAAAACAAATAATATTAAATTTTTAACTCATGCCTGTGAAGCTACAAAAATACTGAAGCACTGTACTTAGTTGGAAACTGCTTTACAAAAGCATATTAAAAAAACACCAAGAATACTAGAGAAATGAGCCTACTTGGTTATCACAGATAAATTTAAGTCACCTGACCATAGTATCAAAATTCTTGCACTGAGAAAGAGATATGTGATAGCCATTAAGTCTTAAAAAACTTAAGATGGCTAGAAACTGAAACCATGAGAAGTCAAACCAGCATCAATCTGTGTATTTTTGAAAGAAAATCATTGATAGAATCTATTAGGAACATAGAAGAAATTATACTATCTGAATTTTTCAAGTCAAGATTTATACTCTCATAAAAGACATGCTTTTAGACAGAAAAATCCAAGTATGACGTTGACAGTGGCATTACCTGTACTCTATCATAGTTGAAATCAAATCATATTATCACAATAAAATTAATTGGTTATAAAAGATGGAAATCAAACTACAGTCGCTTCATCTGCAATTCTTATTATGTTCACTGATCCTTATGAACAATCAAATAGAAAAAAATCATACACCCTTAGGCAGGAAGTCACATTGACACAACTACAGAACCAATTCACCAGAACCAATATCTGCATAGTCCTAAAGCAAGTCTAATAGAAAACCAAATATACTTGTGAAATCAAGTGATTTTATTTAGTTGCCTCCAGTTTTAAATATAAACTGCTCAGATAACTCATTTTGCCTCAGTTTATACATAATAAAAATGTGTCAAAATAAGTGTCTGAAATGTGTACCCAGTTAGCAAACTATAGTCATTGAATTAAATTGAATTTTGAATTCAATTTGTAAATTACATTGAATTAAAACTCTTAGAGCTATATTTAATTTTTTTAGTCAGTGGGACATACTTACTCATCTACTGTGGAATAGTAAAATATTATTCTTCCTGTCTTTGTATTTAATACCTACTGTAGTTCTGGGTTTAGGTCTCTGTCAATACTCTATCAATAACTACATCAAGTTGTGTGCACTGAAATGAGTAACCGTACACACCAAATAAAACACTGATTAAGAAAAGTCACAAATTAACCTGCTTAAAAATGGGTAATGGAAATTAAATCTAACTCAAAAGTAAGCGGGATTCATACTCGTATTTTTGTCACTCGTAATACAAAAAACTCGCATTATTTCTCTTTTAAGTTATAGAAACCAAACTTGTTCTATACCATTTCCTTCTACACTATGAATTATATTATTACTTTATCATTATAAATATTACAAGTGGTATTTTTTATTGTAATTAATGTCCTAATTTAGTAGGATACCAAGCAATACTCCTTTCATGCTGTCTGAAGGAAGTCTCATTCACAATTACTTGCACACTGCTTTGTTTAGTGGCAGGTAAAGAAAAGAGAAACTATGCCTTTAATCCTGCATGCCAAAACCCTACTGAGAGATGATTTATATTCCAACATGTACCAATTTTTCTGAAACACTCTGGCAGTTAGAGATGTTCAGCTTGAAATTCCTCAACTTCCTAATCTCAGTATGTGCTATCAACAACAGTTCTTCAACAATATGACAGAAACAAAAGAAACAGATTGATGATTAAAATGTGGTATTTTTCCTCTTAAATAATTCCTCTTAAAACCCTTCCAAATTTATTGTCCATTCTAAAAAATATAACACAGGAATGTAGAACATTTTAAAATATTAAACACATTTGATCATTTGACATAACATTCCTTAGGCAGAATCAGTTCATTTTTTAGTCTTATCTGTTTTGTTAAGCCACCAAATCCACTGATAGGATAAAAAGCTGTCAGACATCTACAGTTCAGGGTACCTACTTTAATAACCAGGAACTGGTAATCTAGCTGTGACATTAACATATGTGCACCAGAGCAAGTCTGCCTTCTTAATAGACTTGCAACATTTTTTTATTTTTTTTTAAAGGATCTTTATATTATCGCTAATACAAAAAGCCATTTATATACATATATATGTACACATGTTTTAATCTCAGTAACACTGAGGCAATCTTCGTGCTTCAATAAATTCAGGAGACAAGCAGCAGATACAAAAAAAGGTACCTATGTGGCCTCACCAATACTTGAATGATATAAATAATCTTCTCTAAGTATAGTAAAGGCACAAGCAGAAAAATAACAAATGACAAAGCACTGGCTCAACACAACTGAGAGTATGTATACAACTTGCAATACAGTTTGTTGTAGACAGTAAGTCTACAACACATGTAAAATTCCAAATGACA
Source organism: Anas acuta (assembly GCF_963932015.1). NCBI lineage: Eukaryota > Metazoa > Chordata > Aves > Anseriformes > Anatidae > Anas > Anas acuta. The sequence continues at coordinate 15,930,028 of NC_088991.1, forward strand.
CAGTGGCAAAAGGTGTATTTCAATATCTTGGTTTCACGTCCAAAGAAAACTGGTTTACTTGACTGTATTCAGCCTACATACAATGTCAAAACAAAGGGCTATTACAAGTGAAGGTTTCCCTATGTGAATGCATCTCAGGAAAACAATTTTTTCTTCTACTAAAAAAAACAGCAAACCTGATTAAATGTGATTACTAACACGTCTCCTAACCTTGCAAAAAAGACAAGGTAGAATAAGGCAGAAGAGAACAAAAATTTTCTTCTTATGAGTTGTCTACTTCAAGTTAGTTTTCTAGTCTTGACAGAAACTTAAAATAAATGCACACAGAGAAGACATTAAACATATTCTTGTGAATTTCTGTCACCGAACCCATTCAGATGATTAATCCTGCTAAAACTCAGATTCCAAATACATTGGGTGAATCCTTCATTACATTCACCTAAGTATGATGAGCAAGTAACAGCAGCTCTAGACATCCATCTCCATTTTTTTAAACAAAAAAAAAAAAAAAAACACAAAATTATAACTTCTGTCTCATTGCATTATCATTGCATTAAGATACCACATGAATTATCGGAGCTTCTATAAATGCAGAAAACGCCTGTCTTTACCATGTACCATACTCTAAATGGTTCCACACAGATGTGCTTTATGCATTTTACTTATTTTATTTTTTTAAAGAAACATGAACTTCTGCCTGGTCTCAGAAAATTTTGTGAGCTTCTTGCACTGACAGTTTACTTATTACCTTATATTCTTGCACAAAAGTAAAGACTGATATGTAAAAATTTTGGAGAGAAAACAATCTAAACGAACATGCTTTGGTGTTCTCCCACAGTTTTTCCTTGTACTAAAGAACGTACAGTCTCTATTCTCTATTTATTCTGAAATAAAAGCACAAATCTCTCAAGTACCAAGTATCTAAATACTTTTACTCTAAACAGATCTGACCAAAAAAAAAAAAAAATCACCCGATACTCTCCCCTTCAAATATCAACCTATCTGAAGCTAAAATAAGAACTGATCTTAACTCTACTGCTGGCAGTTGTTGAGACAGAAATGACTTAACAATTACCATTAAATACTGTTCTTTAGAAGAAAAACAAAACTATCTTCATGACAAGACACTTTAATTCCTTTAAGAAAGCTATCTGCTTTTCTCCTTTGGAATACTTTAAATTATACACCAATTACGAATAAAACATAAGATTCAGCTTAGTTAATGGCTTCCTTGTTTTCTTACATTCAGCATATTCTGACATACTTTTCTCTCCACTAGAATAAAAGCATGGAAGAAGAGATTTAAAACTTAATTTTAAGTGTTGTGAAATACTTAACCAGACAAAGTTAACATTGATATCAGCCGTATAAACATGCAAAAAGGATATGCTCATCTTTTCTACGAACTTATCATGTTCATCTTGTGTTTTAGGGAAATTCTCAATGTCATTCTCTAGGCGCTGGATTTGCTGGTTCATTGAATCAAGGTTGCTCTTCAGAGTCTGGGCTGAAACTAAGAAAAAGAGTCAATAAGTAAAAAGCTTCCAGAATACAATTAAAAAGAAAGGGTGTCAGAAAGGGAGAAAACAACGACATTATGAATAGTCTTAAGAAGAATTATTCCATGAAGTAGACACATTTTTCTGAATTACTGTTCATAAAAAAAATTCAACTCTACATAAAAATAAGTAAAAATATCTAATGTAATACACCAAATCATCACACTTAATATGGAAATGTCACCACTTAATTCTACCATTAGTTCAAATGATTCAATTTCTATTCAAATTTATTGGTAAAAAATCTAGTATTTCATTCTTTTATATGTAATTCAAAGATTAGAAAGTAACTAAGGTTCAAAGAGACTTCACCTTATTAATGCATGTACTTGCTTAAATGAATCATCTTATTAACGCATGTACTTAGTTACAGAAGTGATTTAAGGAACAGACACAGAAAAAAGATCAAATATTTTTCTTTTACTGAAATTAAACTGATTTCTATAAACCAATGTCTGTGAAACCCTCTGTTAACATCAAAGATAGGTTTGAATAATACAAGTCACTGACAATTAAAAAGAAGTAAAGGACTCATAGTACAGCACTAAAAAGTAAATAGAGAATAGACACATACATATGGCACACACTTAATATCCAGGCACATTTTGAGATATATACTGTGTCACAGGCATACATGTGTGTATTACGCACAGACACATGCAATATATAAATGTACGTATCTCTGATATGTAATACTTTATCATTTCAGACTTTGATTAAAATATAACAACTGTTAAAGCAATTGTGTATGGATTCTATTATCCTCTCAATTTGCCAATGCAATTTTAAGGTAAGAACACCTTTTTTTGCTGCATTTGTTTGTTTGTGGTGATTCTTCTGGATGAATCCTGATGTTTTATGCTTATTTTGTGACCTGCACAAATCCTGTGTGCCAGCTTCCTACTTTCTCTGACATATGCTGTCAATACCATGCTTTTCGTATATTTTCACCTAGGAGTAAACTGCCAACAGCACATTTTTATATATACATGTTTTATATAAATAATTCACTGTGAAACAACTATGGCACATGATATACTACTGTGGTATATGTGCAGAAATTGCAGGCAGAAAGGAATCCAAAGTAAGAGGAGGAGTAAAGTGTTGGTAACACAATCAGGGAAAGCTGTTCAATCACTGAGTTATTAAAAATGCACTAGACAAGACATGGAACAATTTGATCTAACAGTCCTCCTTTTCAGGCTCTTAACTTTTAACAAGTGTTTGGTCTTTCCAATTTGTTGAAGTGCAAGCCATGCCTCCAGAGGCATAACAACGTTCCTCATATCAAGAAGAGTGTAAATTCAAGAACAGATGAGAATAAAAATAAGTAGCACTGTGAAAGCTACAAAACAGTACCAACTTCTCACTAAAGGTTGGTAATAAGGAATTCTGAATGGATTTCTTTCTTTGAGAAGCCACTTAAAGGGGTCTTCAAACCTCAATTGGTTTAGCTATATTCAGAAATTCTTTAATGCTCTAATTTCTTTAATAAGTAACAGCCTATGAGAGTCATCTGGACTGTTCCCTAATTTTGCCTCTGATAATTACTCTTCAGGAAGAGAAGTGAATCCTTAAAACACATGCCATACTGAAAAGCTTTGTTTAAGGTGGAATTAAAATTATAGCTTGAAAATGTAGCTTCAAATTCCAAACTACCATGACTTTGCATAACACTACACATTAGAAGATAACTGCCAAATAAATTCTAAAGCCCATAAAAGACAGGGAAAACTTTTTAGACATATTTGCAGGCCAATCCTGAATCCTACTGAGTCTCCCAACAGGATGTATTTCAGAAATTGAAGATTGGAACTACAACACAAAATCTGCAAAGCTTTACTTCTCCGTCTTCTTCACTGAAATCTTGTCAGTGAAAGAGAACACTTCTGTCAAAAAGCTTTTAATGAGATGATGGATAAGCTACCATCAATACAACAATGATATATGCAAATATGGGACTGCAAATACATATGCATATGATATGACATATGCAAATACAGTTTTCTGGAGGACAGCAGTTATCCAGTATTTGATGCACCTACATTCAGAAAAAGACATTGAGATATTTTCTGACATTTCATTATTGCATTTTATATGAATGAAAAGAATGACAGAAGTCACTATACAGTGTAAGACTGACTTTTGATTGTGAAGCAAAATGCCAGCTTTCAGATTCTATTATGGAAAGAACAGTCACAGATGCAGGCATTATATTTATAATGCCATAAGGCACTGTCTATTTCATATCCACAAACATGCCAGATCGGGCAAAATCTGTTTCAGCAACGTAATCTGTGCAAGGTAGAAAATACCACAGATTTCTTTGTTAAAAACATTTTCTTCTACTGCAATGAACTATAGAAATTCCATTTGACAGAAAAATGACTACTATTTATGAGTATAAATAAAAAATAAATAAACAAACAAAAAAAATTACAAAACTTCTCATGACTCTGCATTCTGGTAGAAAGCCTAGTAGTTCCCAACTTTGGCAGACAAAGCAAGCAGGTAATATAAGTGTGTCAAGAATTGTTAAACGCAGGAGGAACTAGTCAGAATAATCAACTGATAAAAATGTTTCATTTTAAATATACATGCTATTTAAACCATGAACTATGATTTACAACTATTGTTCTTTTAAAATTTGAAAACAAATTATTATTATAAAATATATGGTAACTTTCATCTTCTTCATTACGTGGGTTATGTATTTCTTTTCTACCATTTCTGGTAAGCTTAACAGTCATAGGAGCTTCAAGTAACAGAATATATATCTTTTGCAAGGATTTTCAAATACTTTTTACAGTACAACTTTTTCTAGAAATCCCAAACATATTGCCTGACTCCAGTGAGGTATTCTTATTTTTAAAGTTTTTCATTGACTGTAGAAATGGATGTGAATTTGTTAAATATTTATTAAAATCACAAATCATAAAATTTTAAGAGAAAATGCCATAACTGAATATTACTTGCATCCAGTTTGTCACAACCATGTGATTTTATTGCTTTTTTGCTTTTCTTCTCATATTAGGTAAGAAAGAATGCTTTGCCAATAATCTCTTGATAGTTAATCAGTTTGACCTTTGCTTATACTTTCCAGAATAAAACTGTTTCCTAATTTAGTTTTAGTTTTCAAAAAAACACTAGGTTGTTATTCCATGTTTAAAAAGATAAAAATATTTTATTATACCTAATATCAGATTATTGAAGATTTTGGTACATGCACGGGCAGTTCACCTAATTCCCATTGACCTTTACATATTAAAATCCAGTTTTATGCTTTATCTCCTATTTGTTCAAAACCATACATCTTTTGTTCAGATACTTGTTCTTTATGCTTATATGAAAATAAAAGCAAAGTAAGACTTTATTTTATTTACATGGGACCAAGAATATTGTCCTGAGATGTTAAAAGAAGTTGACTAAGTCTATGAATTTAGCTTTATGTATCGTTCAAACTGTGTGTCTGCCTTCTGCCTAAAAAGTAGATTTTGTTTATCTTTCCTTATTTAAATTCATACAGAGATAATATTGGCTGATAGATTTCCTTCTGTTTTACAGAAAAATGATCTGAATGCCCTCATATCTGCAGCCAGTTTATTCAAACAAAAGAAGCCTCCTACATGAAAATTAAACCTGACTGTTCATTCCCGAAAACCACTGGTTTATAAAACAACAAATGATAAATAGGAAGTGAAAATCATCTCTTCCACACAAAGCACATGAACTTGCTACACAGAGGAAATGACCACACGTGACAGGGCAGATGAACATTACAGTTAAACAATAATCAAGAGGTACCATGGGAACAGTTGAGGCAAGTTACATAAATCAGGTTTATTCTGCCAAAAACCTGCTTTGTTACAGAAAGAAAAAAAAGTCTGAAAGGGAAATTTTGGTCATTAAACATGAACAGTAATTTATGTTTCTGATAAGAAGTCCGCACTGTTTGTAAGAAACTTAATGAGCTCCTATCTTACAGGATGAAATGTCTAACTGCAGTCAAACCTGCTTTGTATCTATCTTAGATTTCGGGATTAACAGGGACTTCACTCCCATTAAATGCTTTCTCCCTATTGGATGCTGTAGTTTAACTAAATTTTACTAACTCTTTCGGTTTAATTCCTCAAGTCAACCTAGAGAATATCAAAGGTTTTGAATCACAGTATAAAAAAACTCAAAGCTGCAAAACTCTTAATCATAGTTTTTGTGAAAACACAGACCAAACTAAGGACGCTTACAAAGTAAGCTGGGGAAGTGGGGAGAGCCAGACCTTGAAATCAACCATTCAAGTTTAAGATCAGTTTAAGAAAGTTATCTGTCTCCATATGTAACATTCATAGCAATGCTCAGACACAGCAGTCAGATGTAGGTCATCTGCTGTACATTAAGGATTCACCTTTATTTATCAACTACTTCAATATTGCAATGTACAAGTCATTTCTTCAGTTTCTATGTTGCCTTAAACCACAATATCATCCTCAACCCTATTCAAACAGAACAGCTGAATTTTGTCAATAGGCATTCATGCCAATTAGGTATCCAACAGCAGAGAGGTGAAAAACATGAGACAAGTGAATGCTCAGAATAAAAATAAAAGTCTATATATTTACTGTAGCCCTGGTGATACTTTCATTGGATGTAAAGAAGAAAAACAAAGCTGGATTCTGAAATAACTACCTTTCTTGGAGTACAACTAACAACTTAAAGCATTAATTTAACATGGATTATTATCCTAATTCTGAAGTAGTTATATATACTGAGGTAGGAGTGAAAAATTACTGCAGTCCACTTCAAAGAGTTTTATCACATTGTCATTTATCCTGATTATCAGTTTTATTGCACTTGTACAGTAATTTCTCTCGTTAACATATAAAACTTTTCTGTTACAGTTCTGAAGTCTGTTATTTCATGTATTAACTAAACTGGGGTAGGGGAGTTGGCTTTGTCTGAACCAGCAAGACCTTTTCAACTTTAAGCAATATATATTTTAGTGTTTATGCAGAAAGAAAGTGTGAAAGGGTACTTATGAAGTTGACAAAAAAAAAAGTCTATAACAAAGAATAGCAGTTGTGGCTTAATTGCCATTGGTATTTGAAACAGAATTTTAACATAAGAAATGTAATGCTTTGATGTAACATTTTTATCTCAAAGATGATCATAAACCTCACTCAATTACTACTAAATTACTACTAAGGCAAATATGATCAGGGAAAAATTCTGTTAGGATAAATCTTTATTATAACTTATACTACATGATAACCATTTATACTGTATGGCAGACATTATTTACGATATAAATAATCTTAATCTTTCCATAGCTAAGCAACAAGTGCACTAAAAAGCACACCTTATTATATACAACGGTTATCCAACAATAAATAAAGTTCTCTATCACATCTACTGGGCAATACTGCAAACTGACCAAAAATAAAATCAGTATTAATCATCGACTGTACAGTGTAAATTGAATTGTACCTTTCATATGCAATCTGAGCACATTAGAAAACATATTTGCTATTCTCTAAAAAAAAAAAAATCAGGTATTAAAATGAGAAACATATGCATATACACACATGGGTGCTTACTCTCAAACAGTAAGTCTTGAAAGGCCTAACAGTAATCAACGCTGCTTATACAATTTTTTTACGTATCATTTTGTAAGCACTTCACTGTGTTGTATTATTTCCACAACCTACTTCAGAATAAAAGTTACTTTATTACTATTTCTCCCCCTCACTTTTTCTTAAATCAAGAAACATCAGAAAAGAAAAAAATCCACGTGGATTATTAATGCTTACATGTTATATAATCCTGCAATCTAAAGAGAAATGTTTTGACATGAAATATCTCCAAAGAGCTAATACCTCTAGGTGTTTCATCTACTTGCTTACCTTTACTTGCACTCTCAACATGCTGCAGTTCATCTGGGAATTTTAAGATGTCCCGGTAATTCTCCTCACAGATTTCTGCCAGAAAATGCAGTAAGGTTGTTTTCTGATCTGTTGATTTAGTATCTCTAATCTAAAAAGTGAATAGAAGAAAAAAAAAACAAAAACACTTTTTAAAAACATTTTGTCACATCTGCCAAATTAATTTTATTTAAACTCATTAGCAAAATGTTAACTAAATAGGCTGCCTGCAAACAAAGCAAAAAAAAATTAAAAAGAAACTTCTGCAATTCTACTTTCTACAAGACTACAGAGGGAATTTAACCCCATACTGTATTTTTTGTTTTTATTTCTTAAACCTGAAGACAGTACAATTAAGTTTTCAGATTTTAGCAAAGGCAATTCAGAATCCTGTCATGTATATATATGTGTGTATATATATATATATATATATTATAAAAAGATGTGGAAGAGATTAATAGTTTAGTTCATTCTATGGATGCCCCCACTGCCATTTCTAAAGCAATGCCTCTGAAATGCTACATAGCTGGACATAGTGCTAAAATTGCTCTTTCACCAGGCAAGTTAAAGAGAATTAATATAGTAAATTCTCAGTTTTTACTGAAGCAAAATCTAAAGAATAATGCTTGATCTTAATCTTCCAGCTTGCTTGGATTTTCAGACAAATTCTGTTCAGAGAAATGAAATAAATGCACCACACTGGGACACCAAATGACAACAGTAAAGCAAAAGTTATCCTAACTACCAGTAAAAGAAATTCAATTAGTCCAGTTTCATTCAGGTTAAGGTGCATGAGAATTATACACACTGAAGGCAATTTCATATTTTCACTTTACGCTCAATTGGACAGGCAATTTCTAGTGGTCTGAAATAAACTAGTGTTCTGAAGGCAATACGACCCTCTGCTCTCCATTAATATAAGGGCATTAACTGCTAGAATCAATTTATTATTTTAAAGATTGTCCTGAAATCATTGCTAAAATACAGGTCTAGTGATAAAACTTTAAGTACATATATATACTTGTGGCATGTGCATGTAAATAAAAAGAAACATCACAACCTCAAGGGAATGACAAAAAGAATTTAAGTCCAAATTCAGTTTATCCATTTTCATGCAGATGTAAAGAATGAATGCATGGGTTGACTGAAGATTTAGTGGAAGTAGAGATTACCCCTTATTTACAAAGTTCACAGATACAGTAGGTGGATGCAAGAGTTTGAGATGAATGTACCTCACTTTTCATAGAGAAGTGGTGTTACAAGTATATCTGTGAAGACCTTTAAACTGAATTTTATTAACCATAGTTCTTGCACAAAAAAAAAAGAAAAAAAGCTACAGCATACAGAACAAATGAAATCAAGGATTTATTTAAGAAGTATATATAAATGTGTATAAAATCTCCTATTTGTTTTCTCATTCTGTAAATCACTAGTTCTAATTCTATAATCCTCATGACAGGCTTGCCATTGATGTTCAATTTAATACAGGCCTTTCAGCTTTATGGATTACCCTTTAAGAATAAATAAGTGCAGTCCAAAAACAGGCTTTTAAAAATATAAGGTATTTAGGCAATTAAGAATGCAATTTAATTCATAACAAATCAGTGATATAAGATTAAACAGTGCTCAGTAACAGTATGTAGTCAAAAGGTTTTAATATGCTACGTATATATAAATGTTTTTCCAACTTGAAAAAAAAGCATGTTAGTGGCCCAACATCTGCATAGTAGGAAGAAATTGCATTCCAATTTGTCCATGAACAGCAACTACGGGATTTACACTCTTTGATCTTTATGATATCATAGTGGATAAAACATTTGTTCCCTGAAAACAACCAAATTACTTTACCTACAGATTACAAAATAAACATGTTTTGTCACCACCATTAATATCCAAACTATTATTAACATCTGCTCAACTGTTTAAAACATTTCATAAAGTCATACAGATCCTGAGCAACCTTTTCAAATTCTCTACTTTAGCCCAATCAAGGAACACATTTTATTAAATTAATTCATATTTGACTTTCAATACCTAATATTGAGTAATTATATCAATATTTTAAAATAAAATTCTAAACCTACTAATAATGAGAGAAGAAAATACACACTTCTCAAGTGTAGTTTGGCAGACTTTAAAAATAAATTACAAACAAGACAGAACCTAGAACACTAACAAAAGTTTGAATATGCTTTGAAATTGTCTGTTTACCCTGAACATGAGTACACTCTGTGAAAACTTAATGGGTCCTTTCTCTTTTGACTCTCTGGTAGAACTTCACATTTTTGACTTCATGAAAAACACAGAAGATCTCCCATTTTTAAAGGAAACGGTGGATTTTAGGGTTGTATCTTCATAATTTGTCAAGAGAACTTCATTGCTATCAACCTAGCTATATTAAATAATTAAAAAAAAATATGAAAATATTTTGCATCCTGCCTAATAACTATATGTACTGAAACACAAGTTCGTGACTCCTAAAAAACCTCGCTTTTCAAATGCTTCTGCATTATGCCCCCTTTGTTTTTACTGTTTCATTTCCAAAGCATTCCCAGGGAAGTTACAACAGTTCCCTGAGACTTAATAAACAAAAAAACTCATTAATATTAAAAAAAATCATCATTTTTTTTTTTTTTAAGCAAAATAACCTAATTTATCTACTACTTCTCTAGAAGTATTAATGCATTGGAACAGAAGAGCTTTTATAGAGCAACGCCCACATATATGGCATTTGTAAAACATTAGTAATGCATGTCACTGATTTAAGGTTTTCCAATCCATTTATTTTTATATGAGATACTAACACGGATGTTAAAATCTTCAAATATAGATTTTGATTCCACGGCCTTAATCTGAGAGAAAACGTGGAAATAACACATTTGATTAAAGAAGTCAGTAGATCAATATAGGAGGTTTTATGGAGCAGCTTCCTGCTGAATGTCAAAGCATTAATTTGGTACTATTGCATTCCTTGTTTGGAATTTAAATCAAAGATAAATATACACAGAACACAATACTTGCAAGCATAGCCATTCAAATCAATCAAATATAGAGTATCTAGGTCTGCAGTTCAAAAATAACATCAATATAATAAAATAGTCCTGTTTCTTGCAATATTTTGATAAACGATTTAAAATGGTAAATCATACCATAACCAGTTTCAGGTTTTAATTTATTTTTCTTGCTTAACGGGTATCTTTGTATTAAGTTGTCAGGTGCCGGAGATAAAAGCGACAGTGAATGTAACGCAACTTAGTATATTCATAGAATCACCACCAGAGCAACATTTGATTATTATAAATCATAGAATATCCTGAGTTGGGAGACACCCACAAGGATCATCCACGTCCAGCTCCTGGAAGAGCTTTCTATTGATTTAAATGAGATTACATAAAATCATGCATCTTATGCCAAGAAATCTCTCTCTCTCTATCCCTACCTTAAAAGAGAAGAGACTGGTAGTCAATAATAATAAACACTAGTCAGTGATACTCAACCTATATGAACAGCTCATCTTGTACTATTCTCACTGTGAACAACACAGAAATATTACTTATTATATAAAATAACAAATTGTTCCAGATGGAATAATAGAAAAGCTTTATTTAAAGCAACAGTGCTTGCTGTTAGCCTTTCCATTAACTCAAACACGAAACAACAGAAGTTGTACTCTACATATGCTTAAAGCTAATTTTATTTCTTTCAATTACATTTCTATCTAGCCTAAAACTACAAGGGTTTTCTCATGCTTGAAAAGATGGTAACTATCATCTTTTTGCAAATAATTACAGTTTGATCATTTACACACAATAATCAAAAGCAACAACTCAAAAAAATTCAACTTCAGTTAATTATTACAGCATCTTCCCTGCATAACTTTGCTACTTCTGCCATATTCATGTTTTCACAGAGCACTTGACACTTAGGCAATCAAGAATACTCTAGTACATACACCACGAGTAACGGCTTGGCCTCTCCTATTTAAACAAAATTAAGTTTTCTGTATTCTTCCAAATGCTGTTTACAAATCACTGCTTTTTTGAATCTACTCTGCAGTGTAACATTCAGAAACAGAATTTGCTTTTAAGGATTTGCAATTACCACAAAAGCATTAGCTTTCTAACTATAACCAAGTAAGTTTGAATCAGTGTTTTCTTTTATTGAACTTTATTAAAAGCTATTACACAATAAGATTTCTGTATATCAGATGACCAGCTATATTTTAAGAACATGTATTTCACAAAAGATTTGTCTCAGATCAATACCTGCCTTGTTTTTGATTTCAGCTCTACTAACAGACAATTAATTTTAAGATTGTTCAAGAAAAACAATAAAATCAATATGGATATCAAGTTCTATTGAAAAGTGAATTTATCAGGTTAGGATACTTTATAAAAACAAACTGATTTCTAAAGGTATTTTACTTAAAGAAATGTGTATACAGACACTTCTAACTTACTGACAGTCAGAAATTCTGGTTCTACCAAAATAAATAAATAAATACATAAAAGCTCTCTTATTGTGGTTCCATGCATAGGCAGAAAGCCTAAAGACAGTTTAAATTACTGGTCTAATGAAAAAAATCTTACCATCTTACAAGTATCAAGACTTCAAAAATTCTTGATTAATATCCACTGTTTGATTCCCCTGAACCAACTATATTTTCTGGTTATTTTTCTGAGACTTAAATGCTAGTCAAAACATCAAATATAAAGAATAGCTAAAAACTAACATACAAGCCACATTCCGCTTGATTTAGAATAAATCATGTTCACATAACAGTTGAAGTCCTTCTAGAACAAGAATATTCAGAGGATAATACTGTTATTAAACTTAGATCATGCTTTATCCAATGAAGTAGACTACAGTGAGCTTAAAAAAACACCATCAGTCCAAAAATTACCAGTGAAAAATAAGCATTTGAAAACATTAAGCTAACCATTCTTATTTGTTTATAAAACTCCTATAGAAACGGTCACTAGATATGTAATCTTCAAAAGTAGACAAACAGACATCCTCATCTCTAAAATTGTCATCACCTGTGATATAGACAGACATCAAAACATAATTGTTCTTCACAAAATAGAAGCTTAATCGTGCTAGTAATTCAAAAAAAGACATTCATACTTTCCCCTTTTTACTTTTCCTCTTGTGTCCCACTGTATGTTTTTGAACTTCATGAACAGTTCATAACACTAAGTTTTGCCATCATTCATGAGCCACTGAAATAAGCAAAATGCACCTAATACAGACTTTTCCTTTGTATAGTTGGCCCTGACAACAGAAGACTAGCCAAAGCATCACTTCAAATTAACACCATTATTTATTACAATCCCTTGATTAATAAACAAAACAAAACAGTAAGCTCCAAGAAGTTGCAAACTTAATAGCAAAAAAGCCATACTATGAAAGCTTTCTTTATTTAATACAGTAAAAAGTTATATGCTACTTATTTATATAGTATGAAAATAACACCTTCACAGTATATTTGAAAAGAAGCTGACAGAGATTTTAAATACTGGGACAGAGAATGAACGCACTTTGTACAAGTGTAGTCTCAGGTTAAAGCTCTTCCCAAAACTGGCAGCAACTTAATAATTTAAAATGTCGTCTTTTGTTTTAAGAGAATAGATGATCTTGTGGTTAGTAGAAAAAAATTGTGTTGTCTGATTTTTTTCCTAACTGATTAAATATGCCAATTGACAGGCAGAACAGCAAACAAGTTCTTAAAGCATGCTAAGCATGCTCTACAGCATTTCCTGTACTTTGCAAATTGTAGTTTATATTCATGCCATTGTGTGACTCAACAAAAGACAATATTAGAAAAGGTAAGAAACATTTCTGTTTCTAAAGTCACTTAAATAACAACAACAACAAAAAAAAACACTTCCATGGCAAGCAAAACAAAAACTTAGGATGAAATTTCTTTGACATTTTATACCTGACGCCTAGTCTAACAATGTACCTGACATTATAGAAATGCAATTTCTAAATAATAACATACTATGACTTATGAGGGTTCCACACACAAAAACAGAGCTCACAAAACAGTAAAGTAAGTTAGTCATTATTATGCTTTACATATATTCTATCAAAATGCTAACTAATGGCTCTCAAATTCCTCTATAAAAGCTTACAACTCAAATATATTGCCTGGGAGAAGAAACAAATAACACTTGAAAATTATTCAAGGCAGACCTTTTTATGCAGTAATGCTGCCTTCTCAAATTGCCACCAATAAAATAAAATAAAATAAATAAATAAATGTCTTTCAGTGTTTACACAGCCTTCAAAATTTAGTAGCATGTAGGTACACCACAGAGCAAACACGTATAAGCCACAAGACACTGGCAAACAGACTGCTATCTTGTTTTTGCTGTGAAATTTCACTTTTTTCTCTTAGTGCCTTCAGCGAAAAAACAGAAGACAGGTATTTCTATTTTTTCTATTCACAGTAAGGTTTCTCTGAATAGGACATTACACTCACCCTACCATCCTTATGCATACAGAAGCATTGATTTACACAATTGAATGCCAACCATTTTTCAAGTCTTTGATTTCAACACTGTTTTAATCACGTAATAAAGCTGTTAAGTGGCTACAAATATATTAAACCTGGTGTTTACAGAAGATACCACCACCTGATATAGTTTAATATTTTATATTCTTCAAGGCAGTTAATGAAGGTCTGTGAGACTATACTCTTAGTTAAAAATACAGAGCCAATAATGCCATCTTACTACTTTGGGGGGAGAAAGGGAGGGTAGAATTTGAAAGCTATATAACAAAGGAACCAAATGCAATTACCAATCAAAAATAATGTACCAAAAAAAAAGTCATTATCCAAATATCAGCTTTGTCTATAGAAGTAATGAAATTAAGAAAAATAATCAAGAACACTAAGTGTGTAAACACCTCTTTTTAATATATATATATATACACACAAAATAAATATCAATGGTCCGGAAGGGTGGTTCTTTAAGTAAGACGCTACAGGGACAAATTTTGAGGAAAAAACATCTATAGCAAAAGCACATTATTATAATGATCTAATTCAAATTCGAATGGTAAATGCATAAAAGCAATGAAAATCAGAGTACTAAATGGAAGCAGCAAGCATCTTTTAACTTAATTAATAAACAACAGAAGCAAATAACAACTACGTCGCTCTGTCTGGAGAAACTTATCCACTAACTTAAATTACTTTTCCTGACTTTGCAACTGATTAGTGATAATTCACAAGCATAATTACTATACAGAGGTATTAATGATACAATTTTATGTCTACATTTTGGTGAGACCTCCTTTTTCACTCCAACAGACATCACTGTCCTTGTAATTATTTTATTTTTAGACATCACCTTACAACAAAACATAATTAACATCTAAATGCAGCAGCACAGTAAGCATTTTGTTATGGAGAATGCTTAAATATTTTCTCTCACAGGTAAAAGAGTACTTCCTTCAGAAACATGTATTGAAAAAAGGTGGGTTGTTTTTTTTGAGGGCAAGGCAAGTAGTCATAAATTTTTATCTCAGTTATTTTAAATGGAATTCAGCTGTAAGCACAGAGAGTTATGCTTCAGCAATTACTCAGTTCAAGTAGAAAACAATTTGCAGGATTAGTCAATCTACATTAGCTGTGTCAACACCTTTGGGATTTGCATTGACAGCAATTTATAAGTCACCTGGAATGCAAGAATACCTTCTCAAATCTGTGCTATGCTAGAATACCATTTATGCATAGTCATCATTTTATCTCCCTCTAAATTAAAAAGATTTCCACTTAACTCACTAATTTCCCTTTAGATTCATATGTTAGTGACAAGAAAAAGCACCATTGGATTTATAAAATAAACTTCAAATTGGCTACTCTTTAAAAAAGCCATTAATGAATTAAACTACTTTCCGGTTAAGGTTTTATTTTACGTCATGCTGGCAAGATCTTTGTATTAAACTATAGTTAGCAGAGGGTCCTCCTCTACTGAAATATGTCAGATCAGACTTGCTGTGTATTTGAAAGGCTGTTTTCCCCCATAGTTACAACTCCTTGAAGTACATATTAGATTTCTATGTGGCCTCAGATGGGGACTTGAACCATGGGCCCTCATATTATATCAAAGATAAGAAATAACAGCAAAATTCTGAGATTTATGTTTTGTTTTGTTTTATTTTAAATATGTTTACAGATGTTGCATCTCTTTATTTCAAAGACAGGTACTTTACAAACTGAGATGGTCAAGCTCAGATCAATGCCTTAATCACATTTCATCATTTAAATAAACAAGTACTGCTACAAATTAAGTCGATGTTGTATCTCATTTTGCCACCACAAGTGAAGTTTAACATAGGATAAAGAAGTCTGTCTTTAATTCCACATACTTACCTCTTGCTTTATGGATAGCAGGATGGAATACAGAAGCAAGAGACAAGTAGCCAGAGCAATTTATCCCAAAGTCTATGTGCATACTATTGAAGAGATAATGGTTGAAAAAATTGAGGTTGGAAAGTCTGTTCTACTTTTATGTTCCAGAAAGACTCAGAACAGACTTACTGTTTAACGACTGCCTTTAATCACCAGTGCACTGAGTAGGACAGCTATAGGAACATAGCATGCTAGAAAGTTTTACTCTGTGTTTGTGCATCTGTTATTTAAAATAGCGATGTGGTCAGTAAACTACATTGACTGAGTGTTTTTCCCTAACTTAGGGTAGTTTCTCTTGTGGTTGTAAGCTTCATGAATCTGCACTTACCAGTTTTATAGTTTCATCTTACCTTGCAAAGAAAACTGATGTTAAAACCAAGAGACTGTGCATTTCTGGAACCAGAGTTCATGTAGTTTCCAAGAAATAACACTAACTCTAAAAGCCTGCTGAAGCTTTCACTCTTCTTCAGCTCTTCACAAGCCATTGTAACCGCCATAATGTCAGGTTTGATATTGTTTACGTGTTCTTCAAACATAAGCCTGAAAAGGATCCCATTGAGACGTGACCGCAACATTTTCACTGAACTCATCTATAAAACAAGAAAAGTTACATCAGAACATAAAAGAACAAAGGTTTATATTAAAAACCAACATTACGCAGCCAGAGTTGGAAGACTACAATTTCTATATTTTCATTGCCTATCTTGTATTTTCAAAGAATCTGTACCCGCACAAAGGTATTTTTTCCCAAAACCATATGCTTTGCTTGAAATAATTCAGTAAAACATACTGAAAATAAGAGTGCTTTGTGTTACCAAATCATTAATTTCCAAACTCACTAGCAATAAATGTACGCTACTAAACTTGTTCCTCATCACAGAATGTATGTAAGCCAGTTCCACCAGTTAACATATTAGCCTGAAGGCATATGTGATGACCATTTATTCAAAGCTCCAATGAAGTTAGACTTGGAAGCTAAGTTTTTCAAGTTTTTCTTCCTTCAGAAATGGTCTAAACCACAGACGCTTGAAAGATTGTAAGATAGCAGAAATATAAACAGTTACAGTCTGATTAAACAAGAGAATTATCATTTTTAGACTCTCTTATTGAGCTGATGCACAGTTCTCAAGTTCTCTTCATCACTGGGAGAGCAGTTGGGGAGAAAAAGATGACGAATTCTTAGGGGCCCTTGTGGTAGGCCTTGGGAATATCTAAGTGAGTTTGAGACACTGAAGGTCAGGGTTCATTAGTCAGATGTTTATATGAAGCCAGATTACATTAGTGCCACTGTTCACGGAATATTGCCATTGTACTAATGGGAGCTATAACTTATGATATTTGCTGATAACATCAGCAAATTATATTAGTGCTACATCTAATTTGGTGATTATTTTTGCAGGTTTTAATTAAACTGAAGCTTAAATAGTTTTCTGTTATTACCTATACTGATACCAAGTGATAAGTAATATGTATCCTATCAGCATTTTGGAATGACGGTTATGAAACAAGCTCAAAGTTATATTATATATACAGTATGATATATTTGATATGAAAGCTTTTTAAGTTCATACCATCCAAGAAAAAGTCTCATCTTTGTCTATCCCAATGCATAATCCAGATTTAGGAGGTGATTAAGAGTTTTGGGCTCAAATTTATGACAAGTTTCTATAGATTTGAAAAAATATACACAAAGATACTAAAAAAGGATATACTTAGGTTTACTCACTCTTTCAGTTCTGATCACATAACATCATGAAGTGTAGGCAACAAACTGCCTACTATTCAACTTGTTGTCTTTTGAAACAAACTTTGTAAAGCTTCTCCCCAAGACACTATTTTCTGTCTCAGGGATTTTTTAAAAGGTAGTATAGCACTAATTCATTCCTGACCTGATGGGAAGGCTATAAGATAACAAAGTTGTACAACAGTACATGACACAGATACTGAGAAGTATCTCTGATAGCAATATCATTACCTTAAACCCCAATACCAATTTTATTATTCTAGAAATTATTATTTTGTATTTTGCACAAGTAATCAGTAATATTTCCTTCTACTTTGCCATGGACTTTAATTCATAAAAATATGTATAAATTTAAGAAAATAATATGTATTGAAAATTTTTAATCCACTTAAAAATTTTCATTTAAATGCAAGAATGATTACCTTCCAAATCTAACTCTTAATTTTAATTAGAAGAATACAGAAAGATTTCTCCCCCAATGTATTCACTATCAGTGGTGTTCCTGAAGCACTTTGTCCCCCTGAAAGAAAAGCTTTGTTATGTGACAAATCACAGATCTTGGCCATCAAAACAAAGATTTTTATTTGCTTATGTATTTTGCTCAGACTTTGACCACATCTCCTTTGAGGAACTTTGAGATTTTTCTATGAGGAAAATGAATGATTCAGTAAAAAAGTGTTTCAGCATAACTTGCTTTTTAATCCCCATTATTAGAAATATCTACTGAAGCCTCCATAAGACGCCACCATTCAGTCTTGAAACATTACTTTTCTAATCATTCTCTGTTTCACAAAAGTCATACTGAAAACATTTGTTCTGAAAACAATCTACATTCACTGTGCTACAGTAAATGGAAGTCAAAGCAAGTTAAGTGATTAAGTGACTTTTGCAGGAAAACCTCCAATTAATGTTTTTATTCAAAATAGCATAGGAAAAAGTTGTAAAACTCTTTATATCCTGAAAGCAGTATTTTACCATATGGTTTAGTAAGAAATAAATTTGAATATGCCAACAAGCTTCAACCCTTTCATGAGGTAAACATCACCATTTTGATATGCTTGGTTTAGCTTTTTTTTTTTCTGGTTAACGTTGGATCACATACTTTTGTAGTCAGTCATCCCTCAAAACAAATAATCACAAATAAATGACTATATTAGTACTGTCTGAAAAAAAGTATATTTTTATGACTTCTAATTTTTTAGTCAAATCTTATTGAAGAACCATTTAGATTCAATCCAGTAGTAATCACAAGTGAGGTAAATCCAACATCATCTATTTCTAAGGCAAACAAGAAAGAGAATACAGTCTCCCCAACCACTTTCAATTAGTGGCGTAGTTTCTGGGAAAAGAAAAAAATCATAATACTATATAGAAGGAATGAGAAAGCATTAAGCAAGCACTAGATATAGTTGCTAGAAAACTGATCAATTAAAAACTTGAACTATGCAACAACTGCTAAAACCCAAGGTTACTCCTCCTCAGTTCAAGTGGTTTTCAGATATCAGTAAAGCCAACTGGCATTAATTCATGCTTTGGTAAGAAGTGTCTTGAGAGCACCTACTTTCTACACATACCTAATACACAGGGCTTGTATCTTGGCAACTTCATTAATTACTTTTGGTTTACCACTAAATGAAAACAACACAAGAGTCCTTCTTCTAGTCTTCTGGATCAAAGAAAAAAAATCTTCCAAATAGGAGAACAAAAACATTCTCCACATATTATCATACGCTCAGTACTATGTTTGGTAACAGAAAATTGGAATAGCTTTTGCACTCTATCAAGTCACATTGCACTTGGTAAATTAATTTACGCTCACTGTGCAGACAATTCATATATAAACATGCTAAAGTAAACAAGAGCATCAGTTATGTTCTTTCATTTATCAAAGTCATATTCATTCAATCAAGATGAAGCCAAATATATGGCAAATAACGGAAGACTATTTTGCAGGTTTTCTTTACTTTAGAAATAAATGCTTCCACAGGGATAGATCAACATTTTGATACCTGTAATAATTACACCTTAAGTTAACTATCAGTTTGTTTTATTTCTAACAGCAGTGTATTAGCATAATACCAAAATTGCACATCCACTGGTCAAATATGACCAAAAGAGGTACAAAATTCAAAACCTCATCCTGCCTGTCCTATGCCCAATTAGAATTTCAGATGAAGTTGCAATTTCTTTCATAACACCTTCTGAACATGTTAAATTAGAGAAATAATTCTATCTTTATGAACAGCAGATCATCTTTGCATAAATGTACAAATAGAGTTACTTCAATTCTTAAAAAAAAAATATATGCTTCTAAAGTAAGCCTATGACAAGCAAACAAATTTTGGCAGCAACAATCTGCCAACAAAAGTTGGACTAATCTGTTTTACTGCATTTGGCTAGGATTAGTTAGTTTTCTTCATAGCAGACTGTATGGTGTTTTTTTTTTTTTATTATTATTATTATTTATGATGAAAACAATGCTGATAACAGTGATGTTCTAATTACTGATGAACAGTGTTTGCACAGTGTCACAGCATTCTCTGTGTCTCAATCTGCCTTCCCCCAATGAATAGACAGGAGTTGCACAGTAAGTTTAGGAGTTAAAATAAAGATGCCATTACATCACTTTCGTTTTTTCTTCTTCCACTTGTCCATTTATTGAACTTTTTTTTTTTTTTTTTTTTTTTTTTTAATAATCTCAACTTCTGTGCTTTCTTTCTACCATGTAGGGAGGGGATGTAAGGAACAAATAAGTGAGCATTTATGCTCTGCTTAACTGTGTACCCAGATCAACCCACAACACCTGTTTCTTTAGTGAATAGCTGCCCTTAACTACCATTTGTAACTACCTAAAGGGAAGAAACAGAGAAAACACAGAGGATTCTTGAAAGTGCATAGTGATAGAGCAAAAGCAAAAGACATGATGGTGCTGAGGAACTTCTGACTGTATGTAAGGAAAACACTTTTGAAAACGAAGATAGCCAAAACTGAGTTCAGCCTCATCATTCCTCATCAGGAAAATAATTTACTATTACCCAACAGAGAGCAGAACAGTCGGAGGATGTAGATAGACAGTATAGCATTCCAGAAATACCATTATGTAAAAGCTAGAGAGAAATGCAGCAAAAACTGAATGGGGAGAAAGACTGAAGCTGAAGAGACAAGGAGGGTATGATGTTTATAAATTGCAGTGTTCAGAAGGCATCAAGCTGGGAGAAAAATCTCAGTTACAAAGATCAAAGTTGCAACATGAAATACCTTACAGCAGTAAAAAGAAGGAACTGAGAAATTTCAGAAAATTATGCTTAACTAGTTAACTGAATGGCAGACACCAGTCATTTGTCCCAGTGCCTCTGCCATGCTTGCTTCCATCCTGAGTTTTTCTTGCACAACATCTACACAATTTGCCACTTTGGCTTTTCAGGTACATCAGTCACTCCCTGTCACCCTTTGCTTGTCGCCATTTCAAAAGTAGGCAGGAAGCAGACAGTGCAATTGTTCTGGCCTGCCTGCCTTCCCTCCTAGAGATTAAAAGCCCTTTCTGCCATAGGGCTGGAAGCACTATTGTCATTTTATCACACCATTTTATTCACTAGAAATGTCTGTTACATGACAGGAGGGAACAACATCTTCCTCCTGGGGTTTTAAAGAGTTTATATAAATATTACATTATAATAAATACAAAATAATACATAATATAAACTGTTGCAAAATCATGTTTCAGAACAATGAGGAAATCTGGTAGAATATTAGGAATGAATATGTTCATATTCTTCCAAGTTTCCTTGTTGTTCTGAAATAATGTTTTTGGAACTTTATACCATTTATAAAAAATCAAAATCAATTGCCTAGGAATTTTCAAAACTCATGGATACCTTTCATTTTTTGTATCCTCTACAAAAATCTCACTAGTTCAAATCATGTTCCCTAAATACAAACAAATCACTCAAAAGGTATTTCTGAAGCCAACTTACACTCAAAGCAGAGACTGTTTATATATACATATACACATGCGCACACACACACACGCATATATGTAAATAAAGCTGTTTCTACTATTTCAAGAACTGCTATTTCTGTTTTAATACTTTTTAATTTACATAACGCTGTAAAATTCCAACAACACCAAGCCTAGCTCCTCTGGTGTTAAGAATACATTCAAATACATTACAAAGGCGATATAGTCTCTCAGAATGTCAAAACTAAAGTGAAATGATAAACTAAATTGCTTAAGGCTTTATCAAGTCTTTGGAAAACCAGAATCAGAAAAAGAATCTTCCAAGTCCTACCTTAGTACTTGGTACCATAAAATCACATACCAGCATGTATTTGGCAATTTATGCAAACTGAATGATTTCATTCAGAGACAGGTTCTAGTCATTTTATCTGATATCCCTTCCTTTGTAATAGATACATTTATTGAACACCAGTAAAAGCAACAGAATATGATGTTAAATTTCAATTCTATTACAAATCCATGCTTTTTCTAAAGCAGTTTCATAAATATATGTATACATACACATTCATACTGTATGTATATGCATGTAGGTGTATACACACATTTATAATATATAGAATCATAGAATATCCCAAATTGGAATGGACCCACAAGTAAAATCGAATCCAACTCCTAAAAAAGCTTTCTATTGATCAGAGTGCAATTTTTTAACTCTTCCTACAAAGAAATCTTTCCCCAACCTTTAAAGATGTGCAGATATATCTTGCCAAAAGATAAAACCTGAGTTGAGATATTATAAGCACGACTTTCAGATGTTCAGTTTTCAATACAGAAGAATAAATTCATCAAATTTGTCAGTGCCACAGTAAATGGATCTTTAAGAAGTTAAATTTCTAAGACTTCATAAAACAGTTATGAAGAACACTCTAGGCACAATAAATACTTAAGTGTTCCATGCAAAACACCGTACAAGAATCAGATTAAAGACTTGGTCTGATAAAGAAATGTCTTAATGTTCTTAATCACATGCTATAATCACTACCACAAGAAAACAAGTATGAATTTACAGAGATTTTTAGACTGTTTCTGATCAATAAATACAGCAACATTTACTTAATGCAGAATGTGAAATAACACTAACCAAAAGACTTTCGAGTTTCATCTATTTGATGAAATAATACTCTCCAGTTAATTACTGCATTAATACATACCACAACTCCAAATTGTTCTGACTCAGCAAGATCATTATATTCATCCTTCAGTTCAGCTAAGGCATTAAGTTCTTTCTGCTCAGGAAGATTCTTCACTAGGTTCTAAAATAAAAAAGGCATTATATTAAACTTGATATAACAAATGAGCTGGCATCTTAAAATAATGTTTAAAACAACACAACACAGAAATACATGAGGAAATTATAGGGAACTTATTTTATCTACATAGCTTAGACACTATATAAAAATTAAATGAAACCAGTAATTAATACAGACATCAGCACTGTCTTCAATTTGAAGAATGCCTTCACAGTATTTAGAAGTTATAGACAGATAAACATATAGACAGATAAAGATGAAACATGCAATTCTATAGCATTTTGATTACAACTTAAGACTGTTGTGGAGATAACATAATCTTACATTAAATGTTACAAGTAATGCTAAATGTTATATCTTAAAAACAAAAAACAACAACAAAAAAAAAAAACATTGCTTAAAAAAATCCATGCTAAAATTTGACAAAGTGATGAAGTACTAACTGTGTAAAGACTTGTTCAGCCCAATCTCCCTGGAATAATCATTTTCAACGACCAAGAAAGGAAGAAAACATTCATTTACAAAGCCTTGTGGGAATTAGGACAGGGTCACAAACAGGGGACAACGAAGAACAAAAGGACAAACAGCAGCCCACTACATTAGCTACAAAAATATCAATTAGTGAAGACTGGATCAGCTGGTAATGATGACACCAATAATCTGCATAGGATATTAAGAGGAAGTAATTCAACATCAGTATCATCAGTGTGCTGCATCTATATAGCATTTCAGGTTTGCCTTTTTCTCTCTTGTGCTCTTACTCCACAGAGATTGCTCTCCTCCTACTGTGAGGACAGCAACCAGAGACATGTAAAGAAGCTGTACTCCATATTTCCATCTCTCTGGCTGACAGATTTTGGCCTTAAAATAAGATCAAAGACACTCAGAAGCAGGTCTGATTTATAGATTCTTTCTGTTTCTTTGGTTGGTCTTGCATTGCACTGTAGCAGTATCCTGAAACATTCAAGTAGTTTCATCTATCACTAGTGACAAGCAGAGGTTTTTCAACAAGAAGCTTTCCTGAAACTCTATTATCCACTAGCCTAAACTAGGTAAACATTTGTCTCAAGCTCAAAAACTAGAATCAGATTATTTTTTTTAATCTCCTACATTATGAATTTTCGCTTTCAGAAGAAAGAATTTTAAGAGTCTTTTAAAGACAGTTTTATCGCCATATGTAAGCATATACAAAAGTAGAAGTGAAATAAACAAAACACTAAATTCAAGTGATATATTTATAGCTGATATCCAGAAAACTCTACACTATTGTTACTTCTTAATTCTTACACCTTTATATCATTTGTATGATACAACATCATTTGTAATCATTTGTATGTACAACACCCTATGAACAAAACCAAACATTTTTCACATACCTGAATCAAGGATTCACTCAGCTTTTCTTCATCAACCTCTAAAATGATATTTTTTATTTCTTCGTAAGGCAAACGGAAAGAACCCAAAAATATTGCTGAAATTCAGTAAGAAATCATTAGAATCCAAAAGGTCAAAGAAGATGGATGTAGGAATACAAATTTCAATTCTAACAACTCAAAAAAATGTATCTTGATCCAAATTAAGCTAACTCACACGAAGAAAATTTTCTATATAAACTAAGTGTTATATGAAGAATGCTATTTCCATTGAAATCATAATAAATGTCATTTCTAAGAAATCAAACTATGACAACAATTTGGACTGTTTCTTCCTAGCAGTATTATTTATCTGTCAGAAATAAGTCTTTTTTTTTCTTTTATGAATAGCAATATACTTGTGTTACTACTAAAACAGACATGTTCAACCCATTATAAGACTTTAGCTGGTACTTCTGCTTTCACAACCACGTTTACACAGCTGTACTGAATTTATAACTGGTTGAGTATTTTCATAACATTCTAAAAAAAATCCTTGTCAAAGGCAAAGACAATATATATACACACACTCTAACTCCTCTACCATTTTTAAGTAACTAAGCTTATAAGAGACTATATATATTGTATATGTTTCAAAGATGACATTTGTAAAATAATTTGATCCCAGGATGTTACAACGTCTCAGAACCCCATTCCATAAAACGCAAAATATCCCTAACACATACAGATTGATACATCGTTTTTCATGATATGCTACATATTCAACCCAATTACTATGTCTGATTTTCCTACAATCCTATTTTCAATGATTTGTTTAAAATTTTCTATCACTTGTGTCATAGCACTTTTTCTGCTTAGGAAAATGTATTCATGGATATGGCAATAAACAATGCACGGATTTGTTTTTATATACTTGCTTTGCCTCAAGTGTAGATGGACTACTGGCATTTTAAGGTATTTCTAATTCAGATATTAAAAAATCTACTACTCTCAGAAATCAATTTCCCTCCATCTTAAAATGGAAAAGCAAATTAAAAATAATAGGTGGTGTTGTTTTCTTTAGATTTTATAATAGTGGTTTTTGCACCTAATTTATCCCATTTGGCAATATTTGTCTCTTCAAAAGTCTATCTATCCCTCATCAAGTTCTTTATCCACTGCTGTAACCAGAAAAATCCACTGGGGATGGAAGCTGAGAGGCCAAACCTAAAACCCACCAACACTGTGTCCCTGAATCAGTGACTATCATTTAATTATACTTCTAGTCTAATGCAGTTAGAGAAACAATCAACTCTGTAATTAAAAAAAAGGTATAATTAAAATTTAAGTTTACACCATTTTCTGTTTTTCTGTTTTGTTTTGTTTGTTTTTCTTTTTTTTTTTTCATTTTCCAAGGCTGTAAAGTGAATTTAGATCATACTT
The DNA here is from genome assembly GCF_963932015.1 of Anas acuta. Taxonomy (NCBI): domain Eukaryota; kingdom Metazoa; phylum Chordata; class Aves; order Anseriformes; family Anatidae; genus Anas; species Anas acuta. The sequence goes on from NC_088991.1 coordinate 15,955,734, forward strand.
ACATAAAACTTCTCTGAACTTAAGACTTACATTCACATTAGCCAATTTTTAGAAAAATATTGCACATTTAAACAAGGAAAGAATATTTAAGAACAGCCATGTGGAAATTATAATTATTCATTTATAATATTTGACACTCACATAAGTTTTGTGCAGTTTTTCCGTCCAAAACTCTTAATTCTTTAATCTTTTTCTTCGACTGAGCTACTTTCTTTTCTTCTGTTTCTTCTATTGCCTTTTTAGCTGTAAAGAATGTATTTATTAAATTCTGATACAATTGTTGAAGAGACTAATAGCAACTTAGTCAGAAAGCCATAACTCATCTATAAGAATTAGCTCAAGAAAATGCAAATCCATTGCCTCAATGTACTAAAAAATATCTAAGTAGAAGGAAAGTGAAACAAAATTCTTAATAAGATGACAAATTTTTCATGTACTATCACGTTATATTTATACATATATTATATATACTATCACATTATATTTATATATATTTATATATATTTTTAACCCAGAAGTTCTAGTATCTTCAGTCCAGTTTATTCCAAACACCTTTAAAAATGCACTGATTTGGTGTTACCACAAAGCACATGAGTGCCCTCTGTTGACACTGCAGTATCTCAGATAGCATTAGAAGTTAACCCAAAACCAGTAAGATAAATTATTCTAGATTCATCACAAAATAAACTTGAAGAGGTAGGTTTTTACTAATTGTCTTGTCCATAGTAAATAGCAAAACACACATAAAAAAAAAAAAACACTGTAAAACATATAAAAATACTTTAAATTGGATTCTTTTATCGTTTGTTTATAAGTAACAAAGATTGCTGCCTTTATATTCAGTACTTAAAATTATACAGAAAGTAAAATGGTATTCAGATATTTAAAACATATGATGATTTTCTGAATAATTCAGTGTACTTAATTTTTACAAAATTTGCTAAAGTATTGCATAAACCCATTAACAAGGATTTATTTCCTTTTAAATATTATAGAACATATTTGGCACTGAAGAAATAGAAGCTTAACATGTCTAACACTAATAAAATTTGATGAACATTTTAAGTCAGTCAGAAGTGATTGAAAAACTTTGAAGTATAATTAAGAGTAAGTTTTAAGCAGACTAAATATTTTTCTTCTCAGAGCAGTTTTTTTTTTGCTGTGCTGTTTCATCAGGATGGGTTTCACTACAGTTATCTCCTATAAAAACATGTATACTTTTAGTGTTAAGAGTTAACACTAAAGCCTCAGTTTCAACCTCTTAAAGAAAAAACAAAGTTGCTTTCACCTCGTACACATTACCAGCAGGAAAACATCTCAAAGTAATACTACTGGGTTTATACCACTTGAATAATTAGTTTACCCTGTGCGGCTGCATACCAGCATAAACTAAGCTAGTCCAAGACAGTTCCTTTATCTCCAGCTACCTCTAAAAAGCCTGAAGCAGAGAAAGCTAAGCAGAAAAGACTGTTCAACAACGTAATGCTTGTTCTCCCCTTTCCCTGCTATTATTTTGCAAGCCTAGCCACGTATGACCAGCCTGCTATATATTTGGCAAAGGACAGAGTTACATATCAACATTACAGCAATCTTACAGATAGCCATGACCCAATGAACTACAGTTCAAAATCCTAAAGTGACACTCTATGAAATAATCAAACCCTTCTCACTAACTGTTCTCAATTAAACATGGATATAAAACCAGATGCTGAACAAATAAAAAAGTAATAATCCAAGAGTTAATAATGACTTCTCCCATGACAACACAATAAATGTTGTGAGTTCTGTTAAAGCATGAGAAACTATTGAAAAGCAGGAATTTGTTTGGTGAGACAGGTGTGAGAAATTATTTGAGAAGATAAGTGACTTATTCCTAATCCCTTTAATGAAGCCTTCCTAATTTCCATATAAAATCAAATGTTTATGGAAATATGGTGAAGAACATACATCCTTATAATCTGCTTACAGAGAGAGTATGAGACTTGTCAATCAGCCACAAACATTAAAGATAAACCTGTTCTTTTATTAGCTAAAAGAAAATACACAAAGACAGTACTATTTGTCTCTATCTTGAGACCTGCAAAACTGCAGGGCTAACAAAAATATTTTGTTATAATATACAAAACCAGAGAAGCAAATATGCTACCAAATGTCAGTTCACAAAAAGGATTTTTTTTTCCATTGATAATTCACATACACCTGATCAGACACAGAAAGAAAAACAACTTTATGAGCAAGAGTCCACACAGGGCAAACAAATTTTCAATAGTATCCCTCCCTCAACTGTTTCCAGATTGCATTTCTTTAGGTGTTGTGAAACTAGTAATCATATTTACAATACAAAAGACCAAACTTTCAGAAATTTTGTAACAAACTACAGCTACTCTTCAAATAGTTTCAAGCACGAGACTAAGAACTTTTAGTTACCTTCATGCCAATTCACAAAAATCATAAAGAAATAACTGAAATCACAACTGAATTCAGTGACTATACCAAACTTGCTGTTGAGCGTCTACACAAATCTTACCAACTTAAGACTCACAGGCAGAAGAGACATTAAATTACCAGAAATTCTTCTACACAGTTTGATTGATTACAAGCATAATGCTATCAAAAGTCATGCTTCTGCCCCTTCTGTTATTGAGCCTCTTTCTCATTCAGTCCATTTTAGCAGTGACTTGACTGCAATAGAACCACAAATTACAGATTTTTAAAGTAGAATTAAATAAATAAAACACTACTTGATAAATTTAAGAATCAATATACTACTACTGACCAACCTCCCAACTCTTTTCAGGTATTCCTTGCACAAGTGCCTGTTTCACGATGAGACAGGCTTTTTATCTTGATGCCAAAGAACTAGTTGAAGGTAGAGATGAATAAGGATTTTACAGCAGTTAACACAGGGTAGCTCAAAAAAGATTAAAAAAAAAAAAATCAATCTGGAAGCTAAAGCATCTGTATTGCTTCATACAGATGTAGTTTAGTGCAATTCTCCATTTAGTTGGGAAGAAGCAACAAGCTTTTTTTTTTTTTTTAAAACTATCAACAATCATTCACTGAAGTGGCAAAAAAACTACCAATGCACAGTTATCTCACACTGATTATACCTACAGAATGTTTTGGTTGGTTTTACTTTTGTTTACCATCTTTCTAAAGCAGACAGGAGAGGGAAAGGTAGAGAGCCAACATGATCAAGCAGAAGGAAGAAAGGGAGTTTTAACACATGCAGATGTCTCTTTGAAGAAAAGAAAATTATCTGAATCCCCATGTTATATAACCTACTTTTTAAATTCAGAATTCAGTTCTATTGTGTTAATAAAAACATATTTGTTTATCACTGTAAGAGGAAAAAAGCTGATGCAACATGCTGCAAGGCATTGTTTTCTGTTCATCATACATTATGCAATCAATGCACATGCTACTTAAACGGGTACCTTTAGTGATGCCTTCAGCTGGGAACTAATATAATCCCACAAAAAGTACACTACTTGAAAACCACACAGGATCTAAACAAAAAAGAAGTGACACTAAACAGTGTTAAATATATTAAAAAAATACTTCTAACAAGAATAACTATAACTGTGGCAAAAAATATACACAAAGATCTTGAAATACTTCAGAGACTTAATTAAAAAAAAAGTTCTACCACCAGTACTTTAAACTTCTGTACCAATATAAATAAGCACGTATGGCTTTTCAAAATTATTTTTCTACACTTGCCTGTAATTCAGCTACTGTAAAGTCACAACAAATTTTTAGAAATACAAAAATGCCAAGTAAATAGGACCCTAACATTTTCTGAAAGCCACCGACCGATAAAAAGATATTTCATAGCACAAAAAATCAGTAAACTTTACGAGAAAATTAAACTTCTTTGAACATGACTAAATTGGTGACCTTGGGAAGCTATTGATTAGCTATTAATTGCAGAGGTACCCAATAATAATAATAAACTAAAGAATAATTTAATAAACTAAAGAATAATTGTTCAGTTGGAAGGGACCTACAAGGATCATCAAATCCAACTGTCTGACCACTTCAGGGCTAACCAAAAGTTAAAATACAGTATTGAGAACATTATCCAAATATCCTCATTAACTAGTTTAAGTGCAATTTGATGTATTCTGGATATACAGTCTGACCTATGCAGTTAACTACAGAATCTTTCATTTCTGTTGACTTAGTACTTGTAAAATTCCATTAAATACTTCCTAAAAAGAACTGCATTCTCATACTAATTTAAACTTAAAAATAAAGAAATTAAAAAAAAATAATCAATTACTAGGCTTGAGAAAGTAATTATCAGTATTAATAACAATGGTAATATGGTCATATTTACTGTTTTATTAAACAGAATAACAAGCAGAACTCAAAGGGATACTTTCATAGTTATTGAATCCAAAGCCTAAATTTTTATGGGAGAGATTATATTTTAAAAATTGGGGAATTATCTCTCTTAAGAGACTCTGTTATTTTCTGTAACCAGTAACCTATGCCCTGTGACGTTGACTGGAAGTCACAGCTTTGATAAATACTGATAGCAACTTTTTCCTTATTAATAAAATTACTAAAAAATAAAGAAATAAAGAAATTACTCTTCTAAGTGTAGAAGTCTGTGTCATCTGAAAATATGGTCTTGTCATGGGCAGTATAAAATTAGTTGTAATATATAATAAGCATATCTTTCAACTTAATATTATAAATGCATCTGTGTCCACAAGTCAGTAACAAGAATCCAGCTTACTTCTACCTTTAAGTTAGAATTACTTAGTTTTATTCAGACACATATGAGGAAAGTGGCTTGTTTGGAACAAGAACTGCCATAGAACGCATGTAGAGTGTCTTTCTACATTACAGACATTCTAACTAAAGATCTGTTTGAAGTCATCCCAATGGAGCTGCAATATACCAGGACAGTGAAATGCTTGTACCATACTAACACAATATTCTTTATGATAAAGAGTAATTGATTTATTTTTTGAGTAATTACTGATAGACAGTAATTGAGATGGTTGAAAAACATGATGTTTTTCATTGATGTTTTTCTTCATTGTTGTTTTCTAATTATTGCAGTAGGTCAACTGATACTTATTAGGTAACAGCCACCACTCAGTGATGTCTTGCTGTTTGCCTTTTGTGTATAATATACACTTTTGGTTTTCTCCACCAGTATGACAGCGGTCTTTGAAAGCACTGAGAAAGTGGAAAGGAATTAATTATTAATAAGGCTTATGAAGAGAAAAAAGGTAGCAACAAACCAGAAAGAACAGCAAAAACCAGGTTTGAAATACAGAGGAGATCAATGGTACAAGTTATGAATGCTAAAAGATTGCATGAGTTCATTGAAGAAAACATTGAGCACTTTGCCATGTATAAAGATGCAACTTCCCACGCAAAAACTCAACTGTTTGAATCTGAGAACTATCAAAGCATTCAGTTTACTCTATCTGCATAGTCCACAGAGACAGTCTCTATGTACTAAGTAACGTGTATTTACCTTTTTCTTATACCTTTACCTAAGCATCTACTCTCAGTCATCTGTTGTAGTCAAAATACCAGGGTTAACTGGCCTGAGGATGTACGGCTTCATATGTTATTGCTACAGTCTTATAGATCTGACCTGAAAACACTTCCTTGGAACCCCAGAATTTCAATGGGTGTTCAAAACACTCTCACATACAGCTAAAGCATGTGCAGTGATTATTTGCCTTCAATAGGTAAATGATAAATTACGTCCATATTACAAGATTGCTCTTAGGGGACCCAACAGAATACTAAATTAAGTCACCTATGTTGTAGCGGACTTAAGACAGTCTTGACACACAACAGTACCAGTTGCTCACCTTTACCAACATAAGTTAGCTTTAAGCATAGACGCATACAAAATCCGTATTATATTTTAAATTTAGAATGTCATCTATGATTTGCTTACCTTTATTTTAGCAACATAAGCAAAATAGAATTTATTAAAAAGGCAATGTATCAGCATGAATAATAAAAATGTCTTAAATGCAAGACCAATAGAGACAGTAATTAAACCAAGCTTCTTCCGTTTTAGAATACACAACTTAGACAGTTTCAAAACCATTTATAAAAATCAACCAGCGTAGCACAATGACATTCTGCTTTTAGAAAGCGGTTAAACTGGAAGTTTCTTATTCCCCTGCCTCTCCACCTTGGGAAATACATTTGTGTTAGTGTTTTAAATAAATTATATTCTCACCTTGAAGACTAGAAAAAGCTATCTAAAGGAATTACGTTACAAAAAAGTATCAGTTTCTCACAGCTGCATATACATAACTTTGTATACTCTGTAAGTATTGTTTCATTTCAATTTTACATCCTTCAGGGACCATTAACAAGTAATTCAGTAAGTCCACAAAATTATCAGCTTTTTATCTGCCTACGTACCTAATACTTTCAATTTCTCAATGAATTCAGAAGGTTAGTAGCATAATTGTTCACTCTTAATCCTTTAGATAGCTTTTTACATGTACCTATCTCCAAAGAATCTTTATTCACTTACGTAATAGATCTATCCGTGCTCATTGCATACATGGCAGACATTCTTGCAGTGGAAGATATTACATTCAAAGCATCTCCTAATAGAATTACAGCTGAAACAGCTAGCAACCTCTAAATGAGGTGAGAATTTATTTATTCAGTTAATTTTGTTCAGCAAAAAAGAAAAATCAGTTTTGCGCATAAAACTATCAGGGGACAAAAGTTTTTGGTTTTTAAGTACAAGAGCATTACAGGTCAGTAAATACGTATCTAGAACTGGTCCATGAAGCAGAATACATTTTGACAGTTCATAGCAAAAAGCAACATTTAATTTAACAGAAAATTGTGAGAAAGTATATTTAGGAAGCTGTGTATTACGAACTAGCTATAGTTCTGCTGGTAAGATGTAGGCAACAACTCTCGTGCAGACTTAAAAGAATTATTTCATAAGAAAACACTTAAATTTTGGTTATATCTTTTTTATGGTGGATTTTCTTATTTAAACAAATACACTGTTATTCCTGCTGGAAGTTTTCAGGACATGAAAATATAGGTGCATGAACTATTCACTAGTCAACACAAACTTTCTTGGTAAATAACAGATTCTTTTCAGCATTTTTCATCCTTTTCTCCACTGACTTAATTTTTTCCTCCCACCTTCACTTCATAAACTCACAACCAACTGTATGGCTGTACATCAGCTAAAGAAACTAAATTACAACTCTCAGCTTTCTAGCAGTAACTAGATAAGGAGCCTTCTTTACTAGTATTGAAAAAGTTTTCAGTAAACTTAGCCACAACTACAAGTAACACATGAGAAAACAAAACATTCTTAAAAACCATCCTGCACAGAACTACAGAACACAGACCTAGAAGTGACAAGTGCCTGACCTCCAACTCATTATCACCATGAGGATTTTATGTTCTTTGATATATAAACACTTAAACAGGAAAGATTAGCCACCCTTCAAAAAAACTTCCACAACAGATAATATTACTATTACATTTAAGGGAAAACTGTCATTAAAAAAAGGAATAGGCTACTTAATCATGTTCTGATACTTAATCATGTTCTGAGTGCTTATCTTCATATTAAATTAATTTCCCTTGTAAAAAATCAAGTTAAAAAAACAACCTTTGAAGAATAACTTGATTTTTTCCTCCTGTTTTGACATTAGATAAAGCATTCTTTACAGTCTAATCTATTTACCAAATATATTTAATTCTAGAAATACATGCATGTTTTTATCTAAAAAACACTTTCAAGATTTTTTTTTCAGTTCAACTTCTGAATTTCTTTTTCTCTGAACTCAAAGAAAAGATACTCTCTGTAAGAGCATTATAGATCAAGACTACTTCATGAATGTATTCATATTTCATGCTAATTAGTCTTTGTACATAATCCCTTTCCCTGGTGTGCCTTGTATATGTGTCTCTGTCCTCAACTGCTCATTAAATGTGCTATAGTTCATTTGAGCACTGCATCACTGAGACTGAAATAGACATTTCAGAATACGAAAAAATGTCTCTCTCTTCCTCTGCTGTATTTTATAAAGCCACTACAAACAAAAGCTCTATTTCCCTTAGAAAAACAATGTGTATAGTACAACATTCTGTACATTACCAGCAGAGATCACACAGTAGACTGGAATTTCATGACTCTTGAATATGTTTGTCAATAACATATGCTATCTGTGTAGTGATCTTAACTCTTTTCTAATGGGGCCCTCTGACATACTAAATGTAGGGGAAAAATGCATGAATTTAAGAGTTCCCCCCTTCTCCCTTGACAATTTTTTATCATAAAAAATGACTCTTCCACCATTCATCCTCAATATTTTCACTTTCAATTTCTAAGAACCCTGGTCTAACACATTACTACATTGATTCTTTAAATTGCCAATCAAAACTTAAGATGTTGTAATGAAAATAACTCCTTAATCAAGAAATACATTCTTATGCAATTAATTTTAAGATCATTTAAGAAAGAAAGTAACACAAATACATATATATATACATGAATCTGTACTAAGTAGTAATAATAGCAGGCATCAGTTTACTTACAACAGAGCTTTCCCCATCACTTAATCCAACAGTACCAATTGCATAAATCATTTTGAAAAAGAAAGGAAAAGATGGAGAAGTTGCTCTCCCTTTCTCATAGTACTTGGATTTATTCTGTTGTTGAAAAATAACTCAAATACATTTGAGTTGACAAACAAGACTGCTTCTATTGGAAGCTCATATATGAAATTTGATTACATAATCAAGCAGTAACTAAGTGAAATTCCAGAAGACACAGAAGCACTTCGTAGCCCTATACCCCAAAGCAGTATCTTCCTTTGCTCTGAAGTCATACACTTCTGAAACAGAGGGTAAGGAAAAAGAAAAATACACATGCTGAATTAACTGGAAGACCAAGGGAGCCACCTGCAGCTTGTAAAACCCCAAACAAATACACTAGGAGTATTTTTTTTCCTTTTTATTTCACCAAGACAACACATATAGTTGACTGAGCAAAACATGTATCTGTGCTTAATACTAGAGGTTTCTGTATCAAACTGAAGCTATTGCTCTCACACTTAAAACAAGAGAGCTGTGTGCTACACAACTTTGGAGTGTAAAGACATTTAAGGCTTGTAAAAGTTAAGTTCTCTGGTGAATTTGATCTGGGCTTCTTAACAAATTCATCTCCATTCTTTAGAAGTTCTAATCACTTTTTCTTTTATTTACGAAAAACAAACAAACTCGAAGGAAAACTGTTTGTGATAAACAGACTCCATTCTTTAGTTGCTACTTGCCCTCTTTACTAAATAATAGCCGAAAAGTGATCCTGAAAATTTTTTTCTCCTCACTAAGAATGTATCATTACCTCAAGCATAAAGAAAAGACTTATAAATAATGATACATATTTCATGTTGTTCTTAGTCAGTAAGGAGTAATAGTGAATAAAGCCTTGTAACATTCCCACAGAAATATTGTAAAGAAGTAGAATCAATCTTGAAATATTATTAGCACCTAAACAGAATAAAAATTAAAATCTGCATTTAGTAAATGTAATTCTGATTATTTCAGTGGAAATGACTGAAGCTAAAACATTCATTCTGATCCAAGAAAGAACAGTATCTGCTTTGGAAGACTAACTGGTCATATAGGGGGGGAAAAATAACACAATTCATGTCAAAATGCAATACCTGTTAAATAAGGGGGCAAGGATGACAGAAATAAAACTATCTACATACTTTCTCTGAAACTAGCCTGTGTTCCTCTCTTTCTCCCTCTCCTCAGTATCTGATAGCTGTGTAAACAGGAAAAGTACGTAAGTTACCATAGATATTAAAAAAAAAAAAAGAAAGAAAAATAATAATTTAAAAATTTAACAATGGGCAGTTTCACAGAGGAAAAAAATACGGATTAACTGCTTCAGGAAATGAAAAACAGCCTGCTTTATAAAAAAAATTCATGATGAACCCCAATGAAAAAAAGCAAACCTAAGATACTAGTCAATGACCATCTGACAGAATAAATAAATAAATAAATAAATAAAAATAAAAATAAATTAGAACTGTCAATATCTTTTTGTTAGTGTTTTACCAGAAAGCTGTAAACCCAAGCAGACTTAAAAGGAAGAAGAAATCTCTACTGTTCGATCATACAATTTTAAGTGAAGACTGCAAAATGTTTATGACATTGGACCACCTTCTCTCTTCAAGCAAACAGAGGATTGGTAGGCATAACATCAGAAAAAAGAAAGCGTGGATGCTAAGAAACTGGTGTTTGAGCTTATCTTTCAGCATAACTAATGGATGATAGTTAAGTGCTTGTTGTATTTTGATTAGACTTAGACAGGATTAGAACAAATAAATTTTGAATTCTCTAGAAGGTGTATATACTTACTGTATGTGAAAGCATTACAAACAACATCTGCATAAGTCTACTATGTCACTAACTTGCAGTAATAGCCATTATTTCACCTCCACCTATTTCTACCACCAGTCCCCTTGCTACCTTAGATGGATTTGAAGAGAATATTTATGTCAGCATTTACAATAAACTTGAATAAACTTGGTTACTTGCTTACAATTCTGCACAAGTACAGTTTCCCAAATCATTTGTATTCTAAACTTATAGCACAAAACTAGAAACATTTACTACTCTCTAATAGGTGTTATTAATGGTGTTGCCAAAAGGTGTTAAGACCAACTAGTCTCATTTGAACATCACCTTTTTCTAAATCTCACCACATCATGTGTTATTTCTTACTCAGAAGTGATATTTTCTCCCTTGATTGTTCTTCGGCTTTTTTCGTGTTAGATGAACTTTCTTCCTTAAATTTTTACAATCACCTATTCAAGCTACTTTCAGCTGCCTCTTTGAACCTCCTCAACCGACAAAACAAGATTAAATACTGAAATCCTGGCACTAACCAAAATCACAAACAAGTTAAAACTACACTTTAGTTTACCCTATCCATGTTTTAGTGTTTTTTTCCTGATTGCTGTTATTTTAAAACTGAGCTACAAAGGAGTTTTTAAAATTGTCCACAGTGGGAGATACCAAAGTTAGGACTGGACAGCCACCTACATTTTCCTATTATGACTGCTAAAAACAAGACCATATTAAGATAGCCCATTTTATATATTTTGTTACATACTACATTATACTTATAAAAATTAAATATCTTGTTCAATTATAGTTTATGCACAGCTTGGTATTTTCTCTTGTCCTTTCTCACTCACACTCAATAAAGTAAAACAAAAAATAACAACCCACAACTCAGCTATTAAAACCTTACTTCAATCTTCAAAACACGCATCAAAATGACTGTTGAATTATATTTTAAAAGTCTAATCATAAAGAAGCTACAGAACCCTGATTGAGAAGTTTTCCCTTGAGGTAAGTTGGATAGATAATGAATTCTGTACTGGAACAATCCCAGTAGTTACAGACTATTATGTACTAATTACTACCTTTACAGATCTACTGTACACATAATTAATTTCTTCAGAGTACCACTATCATTCTTGACTGGCAAAATACACAACCTAAATTACAAGAGCCAGAAATTAACATGATCCTTTTGGGAGAAGGCATTAACTTGCTTTGTAGTGTTTTGCAATTAGTCTATCAATCAAACAGTAAAAAGTCATTTTGATAGCAGCAGGGCAGATACGTTGGATACTGTCACATTATAAGAAAACTTAACCATAACATTTTAATCTTTTACAGTTACCCAATACACAACTGTGCCTCAAATATTCACAAAATTAAACAACACATGGAGCTCTTGAGATCATGTTTCACAAAGCATCACAGATACCAGACTGCTGATGATGTTCTTTTTGTCATGCACATAGCTGACCATAGAGTTTTATGTCAGTTAAAGGGATGAAAGCAAAATTCAAAAAACTATTTTTCTAGTTGAACAACAATGATCTGATTATATGCTTTTACAGATTGACTATTAGGAAAGTTCTTGCCAAGAACACTAAAAAAATTAAAAAAAGTCTCGACGTATAGTCAAGCTCTTCATCCAGTCCAGCCTGTCCAAAACAACAACAACAAAAAATTCAGCAGCCCAAACTTACAGAAATGTGTAACGACTGGATTAAAACACTGAGCGTAAATTCTTGTTGAACTTCATTAAAGTAAGTCCCTCTCTAGAAAATTGTTAGTCATTTAATCAAAAGTGCATTCATTTTTTAATTCTAAAATCTTAGTAGTGGGACAATCTCTGTCAAAAAGGTGTCATTCTTAGTCGACAACGCATCTCAGTATTCCACTGTACATCAACAGAAATTAATTACTTCCTTAAGATCACTTAACAGACTCATAAGGACAAGATGCATTTATTTGATCTCTTGGATCTCCTCACTTGACATAAGAGACTGCACAGTCAACACTATGTAATCCAGCTAAGGAGGATGACTGATGAATTAATTTCACATTCTCTTGATACTCCTTAATATTACTTTATAAAATTCTGGATGATGTTACGTCATCTTTCACTATTAACCAAGTTAAAAGAAAAAAGAAACTAGTTAGGGTACAGAAGGTATTATTTTTTTTGTTGTTGTTTTTTTCTGTACAGTTACACAAGGAAATAAACATACATTTGTGTGTTTAATTGCCACCTACAGTACAGAGACTGTCCTATTTCTTAATATCACCCAACTTTATAACAACAGTTGCCCATTCTTTTTCAAGTATACCCAATATGAAAATATTTACTTGCAAAAACAGTCCATGAGACTGTAATCATCATCCCCAGCTCTGCAACTGGAAGCACAATTCCAAGCTCAAAATGTTTATCTTTAATGAAAATTTGAAGCCCTGGAGTCCATTCATCACGGGCCCTTAAAAGGTATTCAAATATATATTTCTTTTGAAGAAAACTGAAAATCCTTCAAGACTGTACTGAGACAGGGATAATTGGATATCAGTTAACTTAGATCAAATCCCAAGATCTCAAAACCTTGGGAAGTCTTACAGACAAAACTATTGAATGATTCCTTTGTTCCCTGCACAATGCGTATTTTCATGTTTCGGCTTCATAACTGATTTTACATACTAAATACTGCAGTTTGACTATTAGTAGTAATTTAAACCTAATTGAAGACATTCTACACTGTACATCCATATTAAACATTTAATGTCACAATAGCAAGCAAAGATTTTAACCTTACACTTACCCTTTAAAAGAAAAGTTGTATCTAACTATAATTAAAATAAAATTATTTTACCTGCAAGGTAAAATAAGGGAACATTCCTTTTTGCTTCTGGAGCTGTGTGATTAAATATTCCTAAATTTCTAAGCAGCTAACCAATGAATGTAATACTTCTTTAACTAACAAAAAGTATGCTTCAGAGGTGTACTATTATGACTTATTTTTCCCTAAGGTCAGTTTTCTGAAAGTACCACTTCCCTGAGAGCAGGTGGTGCTCAGATAATGAGGAAGCATAGAGAATCTTGGTGAGAACCAAGATTAAGTTACTCCTGGAGTATCTTAAACAAAACTATGTTAAACAAGGGCAGGGGGAAGGAAGCAAAATGTCATTTTCATTGCCCCAAAGAATCATGGATAGAATTTAAAGGTTTAATCAAGTTTGAGTGCTGCAACCTTGAAGGAATATACAACTTATTAATAAGTGCATATCATTTGTTTCACTTCAGTTACTACTGCCACAGGCATTCCAAAATCCCATGAAATACAAGATGATAAACACTAAGTCATCAGAAAAAGTTTTTAAAGATAGTCAGTTTTTAAAGATAGTCAGTTTTCTCCCACTCACCCACTCAAAATGTGTATTTGTTTTACACATTGACTGTGCTCTCTAGAGAATATAAAACGTGTTTCTATTTGCATTTCTTTAATTCTCCTGTAATATACATGTAGATCACACCAAAAAAATGGGACTAAAGCAGAGAAAAAAATTGACTCTAGATTATGCTTAAAATTAATATTTAGATGGTTAATGTGATGCCTGTGGTTTTTAAGGCCAAGTGTGAGAAATAAAAATGCTGATTATTATTTTAATGTTTCTCTTTGCGAATAGCAGTTTAAGAAGGCAGTTGCTTGTGAGATGCAGTAATTTCAGCATATGCTACTACTAGATACTCTGAAGCTCCTGATCTTCTAGAAGCTTTTTAAGTATCAAAGTAAAGTTGAACTAAAAGAAAGAACAAGCTAACTTTCTCTACTACCAGCTAAATGAAAGTACAATAAATAGGTGTTTAAATAACCTGTCCTGGGCGATATGCAGTAACTTCTCCAAAAATAGTAGGTAGCCCATGTGAAAATTGGCTGATATAATTATTTAGTTTATGACAGAATAAAAAAAGATGGCTCAAGGTAGAAACAGCAATGTAGTCTTCTTATTTCTCCCCATCCTTTGTCATGGCATGTTATTTTCTACAACCATTAAATGAGAATGGCAAAAGGATTAACACAAAAACTATCTGCAAGGCTATCACCAAGTTAACCTACGCAGAGAATTTCTATTGCTTCTTGTTTTATAACTGCGCAACTAGGTCAACAAGAATTTTCTCCCATGAAACCGACAGCTACGTCAAAATTTCAGAAGAGTTTTTTCAACATTTTTAATGAAGTGGCTTTCTCAGGAATTCAGAAACATTTCTTCAGATTGCTGATGAAAGGATTCAGCTTAAGGCAGAAGCTTGTCATTTTCACTTAGAAGGTTCTCAATCCATTGCAAATATCTGCTGCCATGTGTTTTTTCCTTGAAGGTTTTATTGGTTTGCTGTCACACCCAAATCAGTGGCAAACTCCACATTATTTTAACCAGATGGCAAAACTATGTATCCTTTTTCTGAATTATCCCTGTAATTCATACAACAGCCAGGAAATCACAGACCCCTAAGTGCAATACAAATTCATTCTAAAAGTAATAAAATCCTATTGTAATTGACAGAAAGGGATTCTAGTTGAAGTTACAGAAGACTCGCTACAATCAAAACACAAGGCATCACATGAAATGTTAATTCTCAAAGCCAAAAAGTTGAAGTAAAAACCGCAATGCAAAAATACTTAACATTCACTTCAAATTCCTAAATGTTTGTTTGCTCACTAAGATTTGGCCTACAAATACTTGATCATCTGACTTGAACATCTGCCTCCATTCAGCTTCCAGAATTCCACATCCCTCAAGTATATCATATTCTAACTTGTTGACAAATGGATGAAAGATCTGCGGCTAAAGCACAAATTCTTTAACTACCCAACACTTCTTAAATTCTAATTTGTTGGGCTTCCTCATTAGCTCCCGATTAAGTTATTATTAAACCATACTTCAAATGTACTTGCTCCTTTTCAAATGTCTGAAACAAATTACGAATAAATGGCCAAATATGAACTACTGATCACTAGTTCACTGTAATCTACAGTTAACAATAAGACTTCAACAGACTATATGCAGCCTCATAAGTACTTAAAGGCCATCTGAAGGCTGTAAAAAGTTCAAAATAGCATTAAGTAACCAACCTTCAGTTGTCCGTAACTGCCTTCCTGACTCAAGATATAAATATTAACATATTATTTCCTACCTAAATAAGTGTTCAAAAAGTTAAGGATTTTTTTTTTTGTTTTAAATCTAGAAGCATTACCAGAAAAGCTATTTACATGACACATTGAGCAGCCAGCCTCATGTGGACTTGACACAAGCTCCAGCATAGTTCTTGCTAACAGAGAAACAGCTATTGCTCATTGCATTTCACCAAAAATTAGTAAAGTACCTGATGTTTTCCATGGTATTATGCAAAGTTTAAACAGTGTGTGTGCACACAAAGATTAAGGAGATGTATGTCTACAAAACATGCTACAAACAGTCATGAAATGTATCTAGTCTGAGCTTTAAGCCAACCAAGAGTTGGCTGTAGTTGCCAAGTATCAATGAAATTTGTATGACTAATCACACACCTGTAGTGGAAGAAGACTCTGAGGAGATAACTCTGCAAAAACTATGTCTTTGAGACTCAGGAGAAAGAAGTGATTAACCACAAGTGTTGCAAAGAGTTCTGAACTTACCTTCACAAAAAGGGAGCAAGAGTGTAGCCTCTGTTGTAAACAAATGGCTCTATCACCTGATCGGACCAAGCAGTTACTTAACTGTTTGTCCCCAGGTTAAAAGCACACAAACAAAACACGACAACAAAAAACACACCCCAACAACACTCGAAAACTTAGAAGAGAACAATGGTTTCAACTCGCAGATTCCAGTATCGTGGCATCAGGCACATTACAGGAGTTGTGATGTAACTGCATGTTGTAATAGCTAGATTCTTAAGTCTCATTTTCAGTGGTGTGGGATTTTCATTTACCACAGTGGTACAAATAAGCACATTTTTATTACACATTAAACCCTTCCCAAGTGATGAAGAAGAACCTGACAACTTGCAGTCTGTGCAGCTAGGAGCATTAATGCGGATGAGCATGATGCTAGTGTTAGAATCTGAAGATAGATCAGGGTTTAAATTGAAGATTCAACCTGTCTAGAACACACTAGGCAGATTCAGAATGCATTATTACATAAGGTTGTTACCACCAAAGGCCATGAAGTGAGAGGAATACAATTCCTGTAATAGATGGCAATGCTTAAATACACATTGTAAATCATCTTCCTACTTTAAGTATTGTATAATTCTATAGCAATCCACAAAGCATAAAAAAAACACCACTGCAGCTTTACACTTAATAAAAGCATGAGACAAAAAGTAAAAGAAGAACATACCTTTCACCTGTGTTCCAAAGGTGATTGCCAATTTTGCAAATAATTCTGGGCTTTCAAATTTATCTTCTTCAGCTTTTACCCAAAAGCTGCTTTCTGCTATTTCTTGGGGCTCAACCTGAAACAGAAATGTCACTTCCAAAGTTAATAACTCATCCTGTTAATAGCCAAATTAAAGCCAACTCCACAGGACTGTTGCAATAACTGGACTGAAATGCATTTAGTTAAGTTCTATGTATTATATGTTGTCTTAAAAATCAGTAATTCTTAAAGAATACATTCAAACAAAAATTGTTGTGTAGGTTGATGGCAGTTTATAAGATTTTATTTATTTTTCTACGATCAGTTGAGCACTGACCAACACCCCCAGACCCTTTTCCTCTGCATAGCTTTCAAGCCACTTTGCCCCAAGCTTTTAGTGTTGCATGAGGTTGTTGTGGCCAAAGTGCAGGATCTGGCATTTAGCCATGTTGAACCTCATCCCATTGGCCTCTGCCCATGATCCAACCTCTCCAGGATCGTCTGCTGGGCCTTCTTACCCTCCAGCAGATCGATACTTCCCCTCACCATGGTATTGTCTGAAAACTTACTGAGTGTGTACTCAATAGATGTTATACACAATTATGAAGTAACTCAAATTCCTCTCTTCGATGCAAAGAACAGTGGCTACACTGATCAAAGAGAAATTTTACAGAAATATATATCTAATCATACATGTATACCCGTGTAACTTCTTCCACACCATCCCCCAACAAAGTTATGTTTCAACAAGTAACTATGGTCACATGTTGGCAAATCAGAAACTGTCCTTTTATTTCACTGTTCATGTAGATGCTTATATTTTAAGATTATAAAAAAAAAAAAAAGTTTGCTTAAGTATAAGTAATATAAATGGGCTATATGGTAAAAGTTCACATTCAGTCTAAGATAATGGTGCCCAAATGTTTCACTTAAGCAGTCCCATAGCTCCTCCCAGTGGCCACAACCCTGCCCTACCACAGAAATAATTTGAAATCAATGAATATTCCAGATCAATAACTTAAGCATCATTACATTATCAACACAGATATCCACATTCTCTGAACATAAAACTAGATTAGACTTCAACAGCATGGAAGCTTTCTACATAAAACAGAATGCTGTTGGATAACTGCTAGTTGCAAACTACTTTAAAACTGTTCCTCAATGTTTGTATATACTTATGCAACTTGATGCAAAGTTACAATTCATTGTTCATGCCTAATAGAATGATACCCCTTCTTTTCACCTCGATCATGACAGTTTTTCAGTCCACTTTGGCATGGATCAACAATACAAGCAACATTCTGCAGAAGAAAAATTCAGTAAGCATTCACTCTCTGATGATACTCCACGTACCTCAGAGCAGTCAAAGGACCAGAAAAGAAAGTAAGTAGTTACCTTCCACCATCTCTTGCTGTCATTACATAAATCCACCAAGCCTAGTACAAATCCTCTGAAAGTTTTCATGGAAACAAATAATCTCACTCAGCAATGTGCAACCCAGGGACTTTTTCAAAAAGAACTGTTTGGGAACTAAATTAGCTTCATGGGTTGCTCATCTGCCAAACATCAAACAATTTCTGCCAAAAAATCTCATTTAAAAACTCACATACTACATCATATCACCTATACTTGTAAAATAAATGGTGAGCTTCTCAATTCTACCAGTTAAATGACTCTACCAGCAATGACTCTACCAGTTAACTATTAAAACTGCATACTGCTAAATCCAGTGCAGTAAAAACTTTAAACAAAACTGATACAATGTAACACCACTGCCTTTACTACCTTATGATAAGCTCTGCAATATCAGTGTAAACACCTGCCTTTCCCAGAGAAAGGCATTTATCTTAACAACAGAGTTATGGAAGATGTTGCTGTTAAAGCATGCTTTCTAGTACAACTATCATTGACAAGTAAGGCAATGAAAATCAAATTTCCTTTAAAACTTACAGAACATGTCACAAGAAGAAATATGCGAACATAATCATTTGTTTCATTTCCTTATTAATGCTTTAATTTAAAATAAGTTATTTATTCAGAGGACTAGTCTCAAAATAACACAACTTCACATCAAGACATCTGTCCTTACAAGAAAATTTTAGTGGTGTAGGTCTGTATACTTATCACAGCAAATAAGGATGTTGCTTTTTACTAGGAACAATTCTTTCTCCAATGCCTTCCCAACATTTTTTTGAGGGACTAGTCAAGTTCTTATGTTTCATGAAAGGCTCTTGAAAGGAAACTAGGAAAAAAAAACACTATCAATGTTACCATAACGGTTTCCTTCAAACTTCTTTTTTTTTTTTTTTTAAAGAAATTCCTAGAAAGCATAACCAAAGCACTGTGCTTTTGAGACAGTATCAGATCCAAAATTACACATTCTGTAAGCCTGATCCACTTTCAACTTGCCCTCAAAAAAACAAGCAAAAATATTTTTTATTGTACATACAAAATACACAATTTATGACTCCAACAGACTGCTTAATCCACAGCACAAGAAAACAAAATCAGAGCTCTGCTTTGCAGTGCCTTCCAAAATACCATTTAACTACTCACACCAGGTTTTACTGCATTTTATTGCTAGAGACTTAATTCCTCTAAGTTCATCTCCTTTTACAAAATCCTTTCTTATTACTCAGCCACAGCTACTTCAATTAAGTAAACACGGTGGTAGTCATCCCTCGACTCCGGATCCCTCTGTCAACTGTCAGATTGCCAAGATTCATAAATGGCAGTCTTCTCAACAGTTTTCTACCCAACTGTCAACTTCAAAATTCATTTCCCCAATCCTAAACACTAATAATCTTTTAACTAAATCAATCTACTGAAAATAGTAGTACCATGATTAAAGTATACACTTAAACTACCTGATAACTTAAACCTACTTGAAACACATTTAACTTCTGAAGTTTTTACTTGGCAAATCAAGCATCAGTTACAGCTAAAGACATATAGAACTTACCTCTACAGAAAATTACTAAAAAAATTTCAGATCTGCTAGCTACTCATATCCCCAGAATACAAGATGCTGAGTATTAAATACATTGAGTTTCCCCCATAAGATAAGGTGTCCTCGAAAACCAACACCAGCTGCATCACAACCAGTGCATTAGAAGTATTTTGGATACAGGATTTAATGAATTCCCCAAGCTTCATGAGTACTATCAGCTACTTAATATAAACCCTGACATTTCACCTTCTTCCTCAAAAGCCACTTTTTAATCAATGGGAGAAAAAAACAAAACATTTTGTAATACCTTTGACCAGTTGATTCTCTTCATAGAGACCTCCAGCTTATATTTTTTCTTCTCCTTCATTCCATGTGGTAATGCTGGTACCACTGCAAAGGGAGCAAAAGGAACACCTCCAAGAGGTGGTGGCATAGGAGGCCCACCAAAAAGAGGTGGTGGAGGCGGCACTGCTGCACCAGGAAGCGGTGGTGGTGGAGGTGGCAGCGATCCACCAGGCAGTGGTGGTGGTGGAGGCGGCAATACTGCACCAGGCAGTGGCGGTGGTGGTGGTGGCAATACTGCACCAGGCAGTGGCGGTGGTGGCGGAGGTATCGGTGTTGTACCAGGCAGCGGCGGAGGAGGTGGCACGACTGCACTAAGCGTCAGCGAAGGTGGCACTGCTTGTGTACCAGGCAGCGGCGGTGGTGGTGGTGGTGGTGGAGGGGGTGGCACTGCTTCACCAGGCAGTGGCGGAGGAGGAGGTGGTGCTGGAGGAGGAGGTGTCACATTCTCAGTTGATATTGGAGGAAGTGGTGCTGCTTCTGTCTGTTGACTTGTCAGGACTGGAGCCTGAAATTTAAAAGAGCAATTCTTTTCATCTGGGGAGGGAAGGAGGTTTAATATAAACTGACTAATCTACCTTGTAGTCTACTGTACCTCAATAAAATGAGAAATACCATGTACCATAAAACTACCAAGTAAACTGAATCACCTAGTATTTATAAACAAATGGTTTCCATTTTCAAGACAATGTACTAGTAGCACTAACATTTAAGAGAACAACATATCAATTTATATCTAATCAATGAACTAAAATAATTTCCCCACTCAGGACATCCTGGAGAGCTGTGGCAAACATGGTAATAACCACACTTGATTTTAAGAACACTAAACTGCTGGTGGAAGGTTTTTGAATTAAATCACTGAAGCAGCTAGGGCAGTACAAGAGTTGTTGTAACTATCCTGACATCTTGTGTGGGCATGGGGGTGGGGAGTGAAACAATCATGCTTGGTTTTAAAACTGTCTGCACTTGGATAGGAAGGAAAAATGAGCAGTTCCAATATCCATTCCAATAAATTATTAGAGTGTCAAATTCACAGACAACTGTCTTTTAAAAATGGTTTAAAAACAGTTTCCGGAGATATGCACAAAATGCCACATGAGCTCATATTGTAAATCCTCTACATACTAAGGAATCTTTTGTTGCAAAATCATTACGTAATGCAGGCTTTTCATTTAATCTAATTTACATACTCTTTCCATGCCTAATTATTTACTACTTCTAGTTTAATGAAACCAATTCCCGCCCCCCCCCCCCCCCCCCCCCCCCAAAAAAAAGTAAAATACCATGCTGAAAAAAACTGAGTGCACCTAGAAATAAATGCCATCACATTCTAAGCTAGTTGAGAATGTAATGGGAAACATAACTCAAGAGAAAAAAAAAAAAGGCATAGATATGACAAAGTTAAGATATATCACTTAATTGTACCACTATTAAGAATGAGCTGTAATGTCTAGATAATATGAACTGTGTTGGCAATGATATAGCTGGATTATTAACTGATTAGACTAAAAATAAATTATTGGCTTTGCTTAAAATGTGTTTCTTTGTCCCATGAACTATGTAAGTGTACTATTACAACTGTAATGCAACAACTGGTGGAGAACTCATTAAAACTGATTGACAAATTTCAGTGTAACTGTCTTGTAGAGATCTGTAACAAACATTAAAGTGGATAGGAACGAGGCATGAGGCATTGAAAGAAGCGTTTGTGAAGGAAAACAGCAATAGAAACCATAAGGTTTGTAACCACAAGTTACGTGAATGACTTGCATTGAAAACCAGTGACACAATGTACAGCAATCCATCTGTTAAACACAATGTAACATGTTTATAGTAACAAGTAACAATGTAACAAGAAAGCCTGTGCTGTGAAAAGGCTACAGCACAGATTATTTGTCAGAAAAAGACCAGCATGTTGACAGCAAAAAATGGCAACCAGGTTATAACACAACATATGCTGTTCCTCCTCTTCTAATACAAACAGGAAGACCACAGTTATTAAGGTACCCACAATTAGAAAAAGTGCAACAGGCAGGCCTTGGCTAATGCTCAAGGAATGGCAAATTAACTAGAGTGAGGCAAAAGGATCAAACTGTAACAACTGCTGGTTGCCAAAGGCCTGCCTAAAACCCCACTCATCATTAAACAAGAATCACCCAATAGATGTAATGACAACTCAACACAGAGCATCTCTTGCTTTCCACCTCACAGGTGATCCTGGATAGATAATCTGGACATACAGTTTTGGTACCTGTGAGCAAAATTTATGAAGAAATAAATTCAAGTAAAATCAGCTTGGCTGAAATTATGTATCACCTTCCCCTTCCATGAGGTTTTGCATTTTTTGTTACAAAAATCTTATACTGTATAAAACTACTTCAACATTATTTTAGAAAAGGCTATAGCCTGGTATCTGGAGTTCAAAAAAAAAGGTTTATTATCAGACTTCACTTGCATGCACATTCTGAAAGGCATTTAAGTTATGCATGCACAGCTATCATGATTTCTACCTTTGCTACTCAGATATAAAGCCTTCTGAAAAAAAAAAAAACAACACTTTTTGCAAAACATATAGAAGTAGTGATATTAAAGCATAAACAACAAGGAAAAAAATGTCAGGCTAAATTTAAACTTTTCATAGCCTAAATATTTTTTTTTTCAATAAAGCAGGTATTTATGACAGATTTTGAACACACTGCTATTTGAAAAAGGCTACTTCCATTAAATAGCTTTAGTAGTTTACACTGCTTAAAAAACAAACCAATACAACTATAACACACATTTCAAATTCTACAGAAAGAACATTCTCCAAGGCATTTTCCTCTTGATTCTGTAAAAACAGTTTTCAGTTGAAAAACTTAATGTAATTTAGTTTTATTACCTGTGTTCGTAGCTGTTTGATTTCTGTTTCAAGTTCTTTGATTTTCTCCTCTCGTTTCTGCAGTTCCGCTTGTGCCTCCTGTCGAGCTGTGAACTCTTCATCAAACTGTAACAATCATAATCATAAAAGTGTTTGTCCATACTAGATATTATAATTTCAGGAATTCTTTGAACAATAACAAATATAGACAATGTACAAGTCAATGCACAAGTCAATGTACAAGGAGGCATCCAAGTAAGTCACTAATACTCTTGATGTCCCTATATAAAATGGAAAAGTCCTACTTATAATATTTAAGTATGACTGTGAAAAATTCTTATTATACTTTCATCCTGCTACTGTTTCCTAGGCTTAATACATTATTAGCATATTCAAAAGCTTCTGTTAACTCACTCTTCCTCAGGACAAAACAACCAATCTCTAAGAACACATGTTGACTTGCAGCAACAAAGTACATTCTGATGCAGGATTCTGTACAGCAGCATTACAACAATTTGCCTTCTATAAAATTCAGACACCATAACTGTACTAAAAATGAAACCCCATTTAACACTGAAGGAAGAAAAATTGACTGTTTCACTGATTTCTTTTGAAATTCTTATTACATTCAAAAAAATATATACTACACTTTGGTCTGCAAAAGGCTTTTTAGGCTAAATCAAAATTTTGACTGTTTTAGTATACAACACTATGTACAGGTTTTAAGTACTATTGCAGCCAATATAGTGCACTGAGCATTTCATATCATTAAACAGACTGTGTGATCAGCTGAGATTAACAATTTATCTATTAAATTCCTATCTCCTAGATAATTTTAAAAGTAATTTGAGAAAGCATTAATCAAGCTACTGTCAGCACAAATATGAACAGTGATAAAGCAGAAGGATAAGCATCAATTAATTCAGAAATACAAAAATTTTTATTACAAGAAGAACACAGCTGGAATTCTACAAAATTATTTTAAAGGTCTAACCTCTTATGTTTCTGATAATATTTCAAGACTTACCATAACTGAAAGGCTAAGTTATCAAGTTCCTAATAGAAGAGAACTGGACCAGAAGAAAGTAGTAGTTTGCAAAACAAGTTCTAAAATACCCTATAAGGCTCAAATGTGAGTAATACGGAAAGAAGCTATTCTTCCCCATAACATAATGCTTCATCTTGGGCATTATAAGCAGCTAAAGCAGTATTTTCGTGTTAGCATCTCCATAGTTAGAGTTGATGCTTTTTGAAACATTGAATGACTCTGCCTTAGGTAAGTTTACTCAGGTTTGAAGCCAGCACTAGATGAAGAGCTAAGACAACTCCTTTCTTCTTTGCCACACCCCTCCCTTCCCCCCCCTCACCCCCCCCTTTTTTTAAAAAGCGTTATTTAGTCATAGTTAAACACCTAAAGTGCAACACGTTTCAGGACAAAATAGTAGCAAGTGGAAATCTTTTCCCATCAGTTATCTACAGCAGATTGATGCAACTGAAAAATATTCACAGCTAATAGTAATCACCTGCTTTTGATTTTGGAGGAAGCTGGAATCTGAGCCTTGCACAGCAACACCCCCAGAGCTATTAAATGTGGAAGAACAGGACTCCTGCCTGTGAGATTCATTGTTTCCAAATTTCCACTAAGTTTCTACTGTGAAACAAGCCTATAGCATTCTCGTCAGACTTCTGTTCCATAACTTAAAAAGAGTAGTGACAAGGACTTACTTTTCTGGAAAATTCTGCTGCCTTTTTTTCACTTTCTTCTACTTTAGCTTTGTCCACACATGCATCTGAAAGTTGAACACACAAAAGTCAGGTAAAACATCACAGCTCTAGGGTCCCTTCCAACCACAACTGCACCATGACATGAAAGCAAGAGACAAAAGATAAAATGAATTACTAGGCTGATCTGACCAAACATTTGTTGAATTATTTTGATGAGCAAAATCTGTGACTATGAAAAAAAAAGCTGTGAGAAGACAACTACTATTTTTTTAATATGAATAACTACAGCTTGTTTTGTCTCTAACAGATTACAGTTTGTACATAATGATTTTTGCCCTTCTAGATTAATCTACTCCTAAGTATTAGGTGAAAAAGGACTCCTACACTAGCATGAAGTAATAGTTACTTCTGAGTTTTTAATTTAGAAAGCCTCCTTCTGAGATAAGAAACCCAAAACTGAACTGCTTCTCATTTTAGTAAAATTCAGAGGTGAAGACAATTTGGACAGGCTATAAAGCAGGTTTCTTCACTCAGTGGTACAAAATATTTCTATTGGTTTATAATGGATGGTAAAAAATATACTTTTTATAAGTGAAGCAAACAAAATTAACAGTATTATAAGTAGGAACTGGCATGGATAGACAAACCAGTTATTCCCTCAACTACTAGATCGATGGAAAAGATTTTGAGGTAAGATTAAGTGACCAGGTTCCTAGTCATAACTAAATAAAATACAGATACACCTTTTTAGACGTGGAAGTTACTTTTTCAGAAAGCAGTTCTTCCCCACCCTTCCAACGCAACCTGTACAGCATCCTTTCTCACCTTCTTTTACCAAAAAAGCTTTTTTGGTAAATGAAGATGTTCTCAAAGAGTAACTACTTCCTTCTATGAAACATTTACTCCAGAGGATGCCACTATTTAAAGAACACAGTCTATTCCACCCATCTTAAGAAAAGCTTACAGCAAAACTTTTAAATGCTGTTAACTGCCATTTAATTGATACTGTATTTATTCAGCTGCTTCTTTCACAGATGACATAAAGAACTGCAGGACTCTGGATGTTCAACTGACTAGTTTAGCTTACTAAACCATCTCAAATGTCTGGAAAATATTCTTAGAATTAACCCTATAACAATTAAAATTCATTAACAGTTAATGTTAATATAAATTTTGGTACTTGTTACAGACCTGAAATTCATAAAATTTATGAAAAAGCAATTTTTAGTTAGCAAGACTATCAGATTCAGATATATGCCAATATAACACTGGAGAATAAAACTTCATCTGTGTAATTTATTAAGGGCTGCAGAGCTTAATCTGGCCTTTCCTACAAGTACACCTGTAACTTACATGCAGATTTCTATAAAACTAAGAAAATTCGCGCAAGATTTTTATACAGCAGCACAGAAAGGAAAACATACACTTTAGTAAAACACAATGTAAGATTGCTTGTAGTATACAAACCAACAAGGTGAGTAAAATCCACATCCATTCTTCCTCTGCATTTAAAATCTGGGTCCATTCCACTAGAGTGCAATACTATCTGTGATACGCATTCTTCGATTATCTTGTAATACTGAGGTCTAACAAAGAACACATTTTACAAGACAACATGAACAATAATTTATGCAACAAGGAGTGGAAAATGGGGCAACTATAACTCCTAATATAAGAATTTTACATTTGCCAGTAAAAGGATCAAGCCAAGTCTTACTTGCATGCTGGCTAATAAAGCACTATTACAACATTAAGTACTTCAGTATTTTCAACATATGCTGCAGAAATTCTTTAGTAAGTTATCAATACACTTGCAGAGTTATTTTACTGTTAAGTTAATCGATTGATATTCCTCTCTGAACAACTGTATCAGGGTCCTGTAACATTAGAGAATTCTGTGCTCAGAATTGTTAGTTGTAACCGGTGCAGTGTATTACACACCTCAATTCCACATAGCACTGAGTTTTCAAAGTAGGAAATGCTCAAGCCTGAACTTGCAATATTTCAAACTTCCCCAAAAAATTAAGAACAGATTTCTCAGGTTATATTTTACCTCTTAATTTCATTTTGCACATCAATTGTTTTTATCATTAACTTACAGGAAAACATTTCCTAAAACAAAAAGCTATACGTAGTACTTCTACACTAAGATACAACGAGGTGCACATACAGTAAAGAGAAGCTTAAAGAGGAAAGAAGATGCAGAGCATTGTGAAAGACTTTTGAATTACTAGTTATACAGTTATACAACTAACGTAAGTTCATTGAAGCCCCAGAAACTATCAAACTCAACTGACATGTGCACAATAAATTAAAATACTAGGGGATGAGGGTGCTAGAGGAAGTAAGGCTTAAGTCTTTTAAACAAGTATTATATTTAATATGCTCTTTATAAAATTAACACTGAGCAGAAAAACAAGTATCATGTAACATATCAGCTACAGAGCAAACTACTCGTAAATGATCATGAGCCACTCAATTTATTTTATTCTTCCCCTTAACACCTCCAAATATCAACCCTGACAGCTGATTCTTACCTGACATAGTAATCATTCCTGATGAGAAGGAAGTGTTGGAGAATCGACAACAAGTAGCCTTCAGAAGTAGTATCTTTCAACATATTGTACAATAGGTGAAATACTTCATTCATATCAGTGCAAACATTGTTAAGGAAATGCAAGAATTAAAAATAAATAAATAAGAATAAAAAAATAATATTTTTCTTACAACTTAGTTATCAAAATTAAGTTGTTATTTTATATTTTCATGTATCACAAGCCAGAGTTTAGTTTAGTAAAATTTAGTTTAGTTTAGTAAATGCTATTCACAACAAATTGAGTTCCTAATTATTCACATTGAAATCACAAATATTAATACTAATTTTCTAAGTAAGTTTTTAACAAAAACAAGTGGAATGAGATGTGCTTGAGCAAGTCCCTGCAAAATATGCAACTGCAACAAATCAATGGCATGTAAAGCTTTCTACCTTTCATTTAATAGTTATTAAACAAATGTAATAACACCATTTCTACAAAGGATATTCCATTTCAGCTCTGATATCATTGAGACGATGTGACAGTTCAATCAAGTCTTCGTCTTTGTTCTCATCAAACACTTTCAACTGAATATCAAGCTCTTCATTCTCCTTATCTTTCAAGGCCTGTTGTTCAAGACAGTGCATTTTAATTTTACCTTTTGTTTCCTAAAGCAAGAATTCCACCACCACCACTCCTACCCCTACAAAGATTACATCACGGCAAAATCTAAGACATAAAACTTAGGAGCAGAAAATACATCTTTTAAAGAGGAAAAAGTTGTAACTCAGAGATTTTTTTAAATGTTATTGCACAGTTGAGGAAAAAATAAGGCATAATATCAGCCAGTAAGGCAGAACAATAAGCTAGTATCAGATATAGGCTATAGAAATATGAAACTTTCTGACTGAGTTTTATTTTCTTCATGGAACACAGTTGACAGTTCAGACCTCAGGTCAAAGCACATGAGGTAAATTTCAAAGCATTAATAAAAGTGAATGTAAAAAACCTGAACAAGTGTAAAAGACATACTAAAAAACTTTTAAAAGTTATTCTGCAATACAGCATGAAAAATATCTGTGGTACATTGAGAAACATTTACAAGTAAAACAGAGAAGAATAAAACTAGTATTTCAAGTTAGCAAAAAAACGGTTTTCTTGAAATAACACAAATACTTGAGAGACAGGTTTAACTTTCTACTGGGCAAATCATAAAAAAAAAAAAAAATTAATGCAAAAACCATTAGTGTGAACGTACTTCATGCTCTAAATGAAAATTTGCCTGGAGTTGTCATAACTTCATACATACAAACTAAATGCTAAGTATGTGTTTCTATTTTTGTTGTTGTTTTTCATGTATTCTGATTCTAATGTTTGAAAACCAGAGAAGCATACTATGAATACTCAGAGCATGAGACAGAAATATGGATCCTCCCGAATTTTTCTTATTTCAGAATTGCTCTGCACTTCAGTTTCTTGAAAAATAACCCATTCTACCATGTCTTCTATCATGATTTATTATAATTCAGTTCATTTGACACCCCACTTACCCCCCAATTCTTAAGTTCTAGAAGCATTTATTAATCATGTAAAGACTAATTTTCAGTAGCTGTTAAAACACACACATACACAAAGAGCTCTTTAGGCTTTCAGAAGCTCTATAACAAATGAAGACTACATGATCACATTCAAGTACAAACATGATAGAAAACCTATGTACCCTAAAAAAATAGACACATAAGTATCAGTAACCTTTTCAAAGCAAAAAATACAGTTGCATGAATTCACACAAACATAAACAGGTATGTCATAATTTCTCACATCTCCTGCATGCCTTTAAAATATATAAACAACAACATGTCAATGAAGCTATCTGTTATTCTTCAACAATCTCAGGTAACAGGCTATCATCAATTCCAATCAATATACAAACTACGTACAGGCAATATTTTCTTCAGGCCACAGCGTAAAAACTCATTTCTCAAGTGTATCCTGAAATCAAGTTCTTCTGGAGATGTAACAAGGGCATTGATGAGCTGCATGCAGGCCACCTGTTATTGGAATTACAGGAAAAAAAACTTTTAGTATGCATGCAAATGAAAATAAATACTTATTGTCTTCAACTATTTCAGTTTACTCTGTAAAAAACAAGTATCAAGAGATTGATATTATTCATTACATTGTACGCAGACAACAGTTTGACTGACTTATGCTAGTCAAGCATCAAATACTGTCCTGCTTTCATATTATGAGTACTTCTGCTACTTCAACATGGTATCAGGTATAAAGGATGAAACTTCATTTCAGAAAGTTATTACAGCACTACGGTTCCACACTGCAAGTCCTCTTCTTCCTTGGTACATACTAATTTGAAAACAACCTGTTGTTTTTTTTACAGTACTCAGAAATTATGTGAAAAAAACACACACTAAATATTTTGCATCAGCAGGTGTCTTTTCTACTCTTGCACCTCATTTTTGCAAAATGCCTTAAGTTTCAGACTATGGGCCTAATGCTTTAATTGAACAGCTGTGCACTTGAATTAATTTTAAAACAGGTACACAATATCATAATGCCAAAGTGCTGACACATTATAAGACAAAAACAGGACTCCAGGGAAATACCATGTTTAGAAAGAACTGTTAACTGCAAATAGAAGTAGCATTAGGGTAGACATAAATAAACAAACAATGGCTTCAGAGAAAAAATCAGATAAATACACCCTTCTAATTTTAATTACATTCACTATTTAGTTTTAATGGAACATCCTATGGAGCCTTAATTTCTATTAAAACACTTTCAAAGACACTCCCTTTATATAGCTGCATCATCTGATAATGTAGTATCATCACATTTGCTTCAATAATTGGTATGTTACCACCAAGACATAACTTAACAAGCCAAAAGTACAAGTCCAATCAGAAATTAATAGAGAGAAAAGGTGCCATCTGCTGTGATTGCTTTTGCCAGAAGAGATGTTGGCCTAATGACTTGTGCCATACATTACAAGTTAAGAACAGTTTTGCCAGAAACAAGTTAATGAGTCTTACGATTGTATATTTATTGAAGTATAAATGTAGTTTGGGGGTGTTTTTTCATTCGGAGGGTGTTTTGTTTTGCGTGGTGTTTTTTGTTTTGCTTTTAAATCAACAAGGTCAAGGTTGGAGGTATCAAAATGAATTTCTTTTGTGATAACATTACTATTAATTTAACAAGCATGCTTAAGATGCAATCTCATTACATAGTATCAAAACAAAGGCAACCAACCATTTCAGTTAAAAGTGCTTTCAAAAAGTTAACATGTTTATTAGTAGTAGAAAGATAAATGTCAATCTCCATTTCATCTTTGGCTTTCAGGAACACCCACCCACGTTCATGGTAGCTAGCATTTGTCAAGCATTTCCACCTACATTTCATAGTCATTCTAAATTATTAGTATTATGAAGTAATTTGCTTATTTATGACAACATGATTAAAAACCCTGGGGTAAAAAAAATAGTAAGTATATTTCATGACTTACTTCTCCAAGACTGTACCTTTAAACAATAGAAATAGCTTTAACTGAGACTCCTGTTAGTGTTAGGTTAGAGGTTGGACTCGATGATCTTGAGGTCTCTTCCAACCTAGAGATTCTGTGATTCTGTGATTCCAGTACAATTGAGTTGCATATGGGTTTCTCCCTATCACAAACTAGACAAAATTTTATGCTATTTCTGCCAAAGAGCTTTAAATTCCATACTTTTGAGTGACCTAACCTTTAATATTGCACTTTACCAAAAAGATTTGCTGGGTAGATATTTTCAAAATTGACAAATTTCAAAAGAGAATACAAACTCCATTTTGTGGATACTATGACCAAATTGCTTCTAAGAAATAAGTTTTACCCAAGTTCATACAACACTGCTTGAAAGCAGATGTCATCTATATAAACTTGCTGAACACCTAATCAGCTCCAAAACATGAGTTTCAGATACTAAATTAAGACTCCTGTAGGTGACATATATGATCTCATAATGGATAAAGGGATCCCTTCCATGCAAAAAATCTAATATCAGCAGGTCTTTTCTATTTTTCCTCTTTTAGTAAACTGGAGTAATAGTAGTAAGTAGTTTTCACTGGTAAATAATTTAAAGATTGTTAAATGGTACACGGTCTTTTAGTATTTCAGATTTCTTAGCTATTCGTAAGCATATAAAAAACGTAAGCCCACCTGCAATTGTAAGAATTCATGATTCTCCAGTCCTTCAACAATCTGAGAAAAGCGTTCTCTATTGTTCCTCTCAGCAGCAGTTGTTATAGCTCCTAAAAGCTTGTCCAGCCTAAGAGAAAGATGAACTGTCAAAATGTATACAACTCCCAGCACTGTCATTTTAAAGATTTGTAGTCTTTATTTATGCAACGCAAGATTTTAGTGCAGTTGTAGATAATCTGAAAGCATTTATCTACATTCATCTACATACAGCTGAAAACAAGCCAAGAATCAAGCATTAAAATATATACGTTTAATGACATACCTATGTAAAGTTGAAAAAAAATCAAGAACTATGTGTTAAAATATCTACAAGATTAATGTTGAACTATAAAAGGTTGTGACATTCAGCTAAGAAAGAAGACATGGTGAAAAAAATTACTACCTTTGCAAACTGCGCAAAGTACTACCAGAAATGTTTAATGCTAGAATTCCCAAATAACCTGTCTTTTCAGAACCCTTATGTAGTGAATAGGCAAAAACAGTCTGAAGACAAAATTCACCATTTTTTATGTTCAGTAAACATATGCCAAATGATTATCTTTATTTTACAAAGACAGTGGACATACCTTAACATGTGATGCCAAACTAGTCAATTTCAAAAAATCATCAGTTCATCTCCCCTCCTCAGATGCTGATGTCCTAATTGAATTCCTCCCAGTAATGGGACCAGTTGCGCCCCACGGTAACAATTTTAAACACTCTAAATCTGACAGCTTTCCTTGTGGCAAATAGAAGTTTGCTATTCCGTAACATTCTTCTCAGGGATATATGAAATAATCTATGCTTTGTTTTTTGTTTTTTGTTTTTTTTTTTTTAGCAGATATTTATGAATGTTGATGGCTTAAGTCATCTCTTCTCTACAGTACATCATTATATATTTTTCAGATATTTTTCAGGTCATGTTTTATAAATTTATTTGCTTTTCTCCAATTTAATGCATCAGAACAGGTGAAAGTCTCTTCTCATTTAAAATACAAGTAGCATTAATAAAGCAATGGCATAACAGATTACAAATACATATACAAGTTCTCACCTGTGTCCTAGCTGAGAACACAAAAGCATTCAGAAAAAAGAATTTTTCTTTTAATGTCTTACTTACATATTCTCCTCTCCAACGATGCAAAGAGCAGAAAGTATTTTTACTGTTTCTGTCATCATGTGTGGTTGCCTTGGATCAATTGCTCTTGATAACAGTAAGAGACTTCTTTCATCTCCTAGAATCCTTTGCAATCCGTACTTAACAAAACAGAAAGCTTACAGTGAAAATAAAATATTGGCCTCAAATTCTCATAATCATTGGATTTCAGAACCTTAGGCACCTTCAGACACATGCACACGTTCCATATGAAACTTGGTAACATTCTACTAAAACCTGGCTATTACTGCTTGGAGATGAAAGTCAGACTCCCAGTTTTATATTTGATTTTTTTTTTCCAGGAAAACAAAATTCAGTTCCTAAAAAAGATAGCCAATCTTGTAAAATTAGGTACCAGTTCGTATTTTTTATCTGAACTACCTCAACAGCATGAAGAGTTAGTTCTTATATTTCCACCTGTCCCACCCTACCCCGTAACAGCCCCTGGGCAAGTCAAAACACACATGCACACACACACTAAATCATAGAAGTCAAAAACTAAGCTCGTTTTTATTGTATACTTGTAAAAGAGCTGAAATAGGGTAGGTCAAAAAAAACTTTCATTGGCATTTATTGAATTTATTTATTTTTTAATTTTCATCAAGTACAAGTAAGTTGGCAAAAAGTTATATTACCTTAAGACCTACATTTTAAGAGTCTGCTAACAAAAGATATATGAAATTTCCTTGCTTTTCTAAGATTCAACATGCAACATTCATCTTGAAATCAAAAAACTACCATACCACAAGTTATCTGCATTTTAAATATTTCTTACTTTATTGTTCATAAATGCTTTGAGGCACTGGATAAGTTTATGTTGATTCTTCTTATCAATATTTTCTTGCCTTGAAAGGAAAAAAGAAAACAACGTAAGTACAATCTTCACGTGCTACCCCATCTCCCCTCTTCAAGTGATTTGAGTCCTTACTGTTTCTTGTCCAGAAGCCTTTCCAACACATCCAACATAAGTCCAAGACCTTCATGTCCAAAATTGTTAACCCAGCTGGAAAAGGGAGGGAAAATGCTTCTAATTATTTCTTAATCAAACCTTAAGCTTACAAAGCTATGTCTCCAGTACTGCTCTCTTCAGGCATACTACTGTAAGTCTCACTTTCCAAGAAGACCTGATCAACAAGACCAATGCTTAATTCCAGAAATTAGACTTTATTAAGAACCATCAGAAAACTCAAGAAACTATTGCAGACAATTGTAGGCAACTCATTTATCCTTTTACATTGTGCTGAGAACTACGTTTTGGTGCCAATAAGCATGCGGCTGGATGTTTCACAGAAAGTGACTAATGGGAAAGAATCCCACATTCACACAAATTCTATTAATCCTCGAAGTTATATCTGCCTACACCTCTGTGTATCCTCATGCAAAAAATCACTTTGAATAAAACATTCAGAAACGTCCAATCCTCTGGAAGGCAGTAACCCATGCCACTGCAAGATCTTTAAAAAAAGTTCCGTAAAACTGAGTAAGAAGTTTGTTTAAAAACAAAAAGCAACAGTAACAATAATAATCATCATCTTTTATCACTTCACTAGCAGTTAAGCTATGATTCTGCCACAATAGAAATGTGGAAAACAGTTTTGGAAACATCTCGTTACGGATGTGCACTGCTTTAATAACTTCCCTCACAAAATATTTGTTTCAGAAAAAAACAGATTTGGTTTACATAGTTCATACTAAGAACAAAGTTTCATGTATAAACTAAAACAGACTTAGGCAACCTGTTGGAGCTAGTCTGAATACAACTGTTGTACCATTCACTTCCAGAGTAGGAACAGAATAAATCATTACAATCAACACAAATTTCGTCCTCAAATTGCAGGGTGCAGACAATATTTTGATATTCAGTCATCCTATTTGATATCAATGTGTTATTGACTACTGATGTAAAATGAATTCCCACCTTTAAAAGAAGGGATCTCAGAACTTTCAAAACCAACCCTTTTTAAAGCATTAATGTAAAGGCTCTGGCAAAAACAAAAATAAAAACCCAACACTACTTTGCACTGATAAAGAAAAACAGCATGATGAAAACCAAAGCAGAAGTTACTCACCTGACTGGATTGCTGGTTAGAGACACTCTCAAAGACTCTAGACAATTGAGAAGCTTTTCCTCTGCAATTCCGGATCGCAATTCATGAATATATTCTTGTGAGGACAGCGTGCATTCATGCTTGCTGTTTTTCAGTCCACCCTATCACAGAAGAGAGAATGCTGCTTAACGGTATATAGATCATTGTAGCATGTAAGTAGATGGTAACACATAAGCATGTCAGTATTTCCACATGAATTTTAAAATCGCTGTTTTCCCTGTAGAACTATTAAAGACACCTGACCGATTTTCGAAAAATGTTTAATACGTTGGATTTTGTATCACAAGGGTAAACATATTTCTGGCATCTTTTTCACTTCCTTGAAAAAAGTCCATGTACCACATGTTGGATATAAAAACCTACTCTTATATTTCAATTGTATTAGCATATTTGACTGCTTAAGACAATCTCATTTAGCATTTGCTTCACAATACTGCATTAGAAACCACCATAAACATATGCACTCCAAACCCCCACAGTTGTTGTTACGCTTCTCTTATCATTCTCTCTTTACCTGTCTTCAATATTTATTTTTATAGCTGCATTACCATATCCTGACACTCAAATTCTCTCTTCTGCAGGAAGAATAGGAGGTTAAGCCACTGAAGATGACATTGAAAAGGAACTGGTACCCACTGACGGTTAAATTGGTGTTTTCAAAACCATGCAAATACATGGCTCAATGATTTCTTGTAGAAGAACTCCCTGCTTGGTCACTAACAGATCCCTAGAGGAACTTAATTCGTTATAAAACAGAAGAATGATGTAGAAGATTTCACAAAGAGCTCATCTCCCTGCTATAGTGCCAATTTTGAAGAATAACCATGTACAAACGTGTTTCAGTATACCTTTCAGTATATCTGTTACTCAGTTTTTAGATCTGTAGCATTCAAAACCATGAACAGTGCTCAAAACATTTTACCAAAAGGTGCAAATAACCCTTTGCAGAGCTCTGATCAGCTGTAGAAAAGTAGGCTTATCTTCAAAGCGTGGTTATCACTAATAGGCAGTTGTTAAAGCTCCTTACCTCTCTACAGTTGAAGAGAACCTGATAAAGTTGTGTCATGAGTGTAAAGGCAATATTAAAAATGTCTGACCCAAAAGAGGATTTACATGTATTTGGTTTTACTTGAATCAGGAAGTTCAAATGCTGTAACCTTCCACTTGTGCCTCCTTCAGAAAGCTACATGTTTCATGAAGTTTGCTTTGCTTTACTTAAATTCTTAACATTCGTTTTCCAACAATGACACTAAATATGGCTGTTGACAAAATAATGCCTTTTCTACATTAAAGTTAACGATTATGACCTACATATATCCCAATGTTAATTCATATAACAACTATTAAAATGTTTGCAGTATATATTCAAATATACACAACATCAACAGGACAACAATCTGACAGGGACTGTGAATGTATTAAGACAAGAGTGCTCTCAAGCCTGTGTCAGCTTTGGAGATGTGGATGTGAATAGTGCCTTTAGCTAGCCAATGCATGCCAGTTACACATAAAAGGACTAGGAGAGCTAAGAAGATGAGAAATAGCATATAAAGGAACTATAGTCTGTCAATACCAACTTTCTAAACAAAGGAATGCTGTTATGCAAAACATACACTTGGCTTTAAATCAAGGAAGCATATTAGTACTACGTATTAATAAATCATAATAGTACTGCAAAATCATTATTCTCAAAGTCCGTAATGTAAAGAAGTGGAAGAAAGGAACAGCTTCATGCTGTTCACTGCTTTGGAAGGAAACCTGGAAAAGATTATATGTGTTACTATCACTATCTGCATTGTACTACATGCAGTTTTTGTCATCTCAGATGTTCCCTAAGAGTGTAAAAAAAAAAAAAAAAAGCACTGCTGTAAGCCAAAAAAAATATATAGAGAGATAATGGAAGCTTCAATCAGATGTCTTTACATATTAAGTTAAACCCTAAAAAAGCACTCCAAAATGCAAGACATATTTGGTTTTCAAATGGTGATTTCCTGTGTCTAGCCCTTTCACTGTAGCTTGCTGCAAACTCCAAAGAAGTACCTACGCAGATGAGGCATTTAAGACTTTTTTGTAATGTTTTCTTTTATATGTAAACTTAGCGTGCTCTTGCTGACTCTCTTTCATAGGCACTTAGGACATTACTGAAGATCCTCTGTTCTATTTCCTTGCTTCCGTAAAACTCAAGATTCCTTCAAAAACAGGTAAAATTTATGAACAGGTGAAAAGTTGCAGGAATTGGAAGTATGATCTCCTAAGCCTTCTTATCATGTTTTATGGAACAGGTGTACTTCTCCATTTCTGGCATAACTAAGCACCTTTAACTGCATGACAGTAAGAAACCACCTCAGCTTCCTTCCCCCCAACCCTTCAAAAACAGATTATCACTTAAAGTGGCTCAAAAAATCCATTCTCAAAGCCTTTTATCCAAGTACTCTAAATCATACTAGAGAATTGTCAGCTTCTTAACAGGATTACTTCTTTGTTTTCTGCAAGCAATTTGTCAGTCTCATTCCACTCTTCTTTCCTCTAGCCACGCTAAACTCAAGTGCTACAACCAAGTGCTATTTCTTTTGTTTCTCTATTAAAAGTTTTATTTGAATGCTATATTTAAGTACTGCTATGCCTTTACATGGTTCAGATTTTAATATATATATTTCAGTTATTCTGAAAGCACAGCCTAGAAAAAAATGGAATACAAGGTCACAGTTAAGTATAGGCTTTGTGTGAGAGCTTCTGGTAAGACTGACGGCAAAAGTACAAAGGGATGTAGATGACTAGGTCCCACACTAGAACTTTCAGAGATTAAATTGAGCATAAGATGAAAGATCTTAGAAGTAACTTTACAACCAGTCACCTCAGTATTACAACTAAGGTATATAATTACTCATCTATGATCACTCAAACGAAAGCTTGGACCACACATTTAAAATAATTCTCTGAGGAAGTCAGAAGTTAAGTTTAAGGAAAAAAATAAGTTTAAGGAAACTGGGAAGTCTCACCAGAAACAACTGTATGAAAGAAAGCCCAGCTTGCTTTCTCAAGAAGAAGGTTAAATCTAATGAAATCACACATTTCAAGTTTTAAGGGACAACAGTAACAAGACAGATACCTTACAGCACAGAACATAACAAAAAATCAACTGAAGTATGGCTTTCTCTCTACATGTTTAATTATTCCCTAGAAAAACAGACAATAATTAAATATTTTAAATATTTCTATTTTCAGTTTCTCGTTCTACGTTGGCTACAGGTGCTAGACAATAAATTCTTCCCCCAGTAATTTAGTAAATTTCAAAAGGGTCTTCCAAAGTGTCCATCTTTATACGCTACTAAGGTTTAATTGCCAGAGGAGGCCTGGAAACAAGGTTAGAAGCCAATATCTAACAAAACAAGAACAGAAAAAGCATTTTTACCTTCATGAGGAATATGCCAGTATTCTCTCTACTCTGTGCTAAGAACTATGAAGCACCCCTACACCAAACAGATGGGCTGCAACAGTTAAAATACGAGACCAGAAAAATCTGTACAAGCTGCTTGTCTTTGAGGCACCAGACGGATAAAATCTCACTGGTTTGAGGCTAAAGCTGAGTTCATCAGCTGAAGAAGTTTTAACTATGTTGCTTCCAATAAACAGGCATTTTTTACTTCAGGGAGAATGCTGGTAGCCAGTACATTGACTAGAAATCTCACAATATCATAAGTGGTCACTTCTTTCCAATTCACTGTACCTGTTACAGAAACAGCTGGTACCAGAACACTTATTAATGAAGTCAAAGTAGTAGCTTGTATTCCATCCCCATCACCTCACATTAAATGACTGAACTGAAGAGTTTTTGTATACCGTCTATTAATGCAATTCTGTTGCCATGCCAAGCAAATGAACAACTATATTTTAATTAGAGCATAACAAGAAAGGCAGATAAGACAATTGAGGTGGTGCTCCGAGACCTTTTAAATTCTACATACTTGCAGCACATTTTATTCAGAAAAGCAGTGTCCTTGTTCAAGCTATGAGTAAAAATGTTGTATCATCTCCTGTACTAGAAAATGAAACTCTATATAGCACCTATCCCTTAGACATTAGCCAGACTTGCTAGCTCAACCCAACAAAAACAGAACCTAGTTCTATGTCAGATATCTATGTTAGCGTCTTACAGTTAAGCATAGTTGTGCCATTTCAATGCACTTATCTCTGCCTTTAAAAGACAAGAAAGGTTGCTAAATGGGCAGCTCAAATGGCAAGCAGGCACCAATGTTTGATGTCCCAAATAAAACTCAAATAAATTAAAGCTCCAGGTTCTCCAGAAACAAGCAAACCTCCTCTACAACTGTACTATACTCCAACAGTATCAGCATCAACGGCATGAGCAGTCCAAAGTTCTCTTCCTTTCTAACCATAAAATCTGTAGCTTTTCAGGAAAGTAACTACATATAATATATACAAGTTTCAACCTTTTTGTAAATGAAGTGAACAAGATAGTTGTCAGTCACCCAGAAGGCTCAGTCTGCCTGGAGGCATGCTGGTCTGGAACTTGGGGAGCAGCAGGTGGATTTATTTTGTTGTGTGTTTATTTTTTGTTTATTTATCATTCTCCTTCTCAGAGTACAACACCAGTGCTGTCAGATGCACTCAATTTCCAACTGATGAATCCGATAAAAAACAAACACTGAGAATAAGCACAACATGCATTCTTTAAGCCATTATATGTGTGCATAAGCCATGCTTTAAGAAGGGTATTTCTTATTTTCATAGTTACTTGTGCAAAAACATGCTTTTAATGCATAACTATTAATTCACAGTCTAACAGAGAAAAAGAAAAGGCATGCAGAAAATGACATTCTGGTATATTCTATTGCGCATATCCCAATTTCCTTTATAAAATCTCTTCACAAAGCAGCTGTTCAGAACAATTCATATTACAAGGAAATTACATGGGAGCAGCAATTATTTGAAACTGGTTTGAATGCATGTTAATAACCTTTGAGGTAATGATTTTTATGGTGTTGTTTTTGTTTGTTTATTTTAACTACAAAATAGAAACATTGAATACGACCTAAGTAGTAAACCTTGCAATAAAAAAAATATAATAAATAAATAAAAAGCCTGCTTGGCTACAATTAAAGGCCACCCATAACTAAAGAGAACATCTTTACTTTCAGGCATTCTTTAAATTGTAAATGTAATTATTCCCAGAAAGTCATTTTGATCCTTTTTCCTGGATTTAGTCCTGATAAAAGTATCAAATACTTGTTTTAAGAAGTTAAATACCAATAAATTCAACCATGACAATATAAAACACAACCAAGAACCTATTAATGCAATAGCTATGCTGCCTATACTACTTAATTGACCTTTCTGAATCCTGTGTTAATCCTATTTACACTGATATCCTGGAGCATATCCTGACATTTTCACAGTGAATGAATTTTCACTATGAATGGTAACAATGTAACAAAAATCTGCATCTAAACAGAATGAAAGAAGTCAAAGACTAATTTCAAGTTTCAGTTGATTGCCTTCAATACAAAAGCACAACAAGCCTAAACTGTATTGGTTGCTCATGATGAGTAGATGAATTCTCAGAGTTGCAAGTCTCTTGAAATAGATCCCTAAAAAAATTAAAATGAATCCCTTGGAGCAATAAATAATTTTATAGCGGTAAGTTAAGTCCGACTGTGGTCAGAAATAATTATTCTGATGAAGTAAGGATGCATTTATGCCCATGGAACTTTTAAATCCATGAATGTCTAAATTATTCTAACCTACTCTCTAGAAACCAAAACGTATTTATAATAAGAAAACAAAACTATCATGTTCATACTCACCGGAACTTTACTTCCGACTATCTGCATGCAGTGGTCAGCCAAGAGAGGTTATTGTGTGAAAAAGATAATAATAATAATACATAAATAAACACAGCAAAGTATTTAGTAGGATGTAGCATCACACAATTTTTTTCAATTTAATCATTAGTAATAGTTACACTCTTATTATTTGGTCAAAATGCTTAAGAGTTACATTTTCTCAACAGGAAAACAAGTTCTACTGTAAGAGAAAGAATTTGAAATTTTTATGTTCCACTGCTGAATCATCAGTATCTCACACATTTACAAATAGCTAAATGTCTAGCCTGACGTCTACCTCTGGAGAGATTAAGAGATATGCCATATTGTTAAAATTAACAGGTCAGGCACTGTAAAAGTGAAAAGACACTAAAAAGAAGACACTGAGAAAACTACAGAAAAAAAATAATGTCATACTGATTTTCTTGTTTTTACAAAAAATCATTTACCACAGTACTTTTTTATCTATTTAGATGATGTCATCATTGTATTTAATTAGATTTTCATAATCAAAAACATAGCCTACCATTATAAATCTAACTCATACTTCAGAAAATCTCGTGCCATTTTTCTTTAACTGTTCAGTATGTATGCTTTTACATGGATGATTAACCAGTGATTTACAGACGGATATTTTCTCTTTTTCACCATCGAACAGGAAGTCTGCATATTCATGAACAGCAAGTTGACTTCACACTGGATTAACACTTGACAGAAAGGCAACACAACTCTGCCCTGTTCCACCAGTTTGTGTAAATGACCATGATCCTGTAAAAAACTGTACTATGGACTTTGCCTAAACATTATAGACCTTTTCTTGTCAGCTATTTTCTACAATCTGAAAGCAGACCTTTTAATTGAATATCCATGTTTATCTGATCGATAGCCTGAGACGGTATGATTTTCTTCCAATATCTGAATTTGACAGTATCTGTTCAGAATCTGCCTGCTTTGTTTTCTACTTTTATCTTTTCCGTTACTCTTTTAGGAACTCTTTCAGAAGACAGAGTCCTCTCAAGTCTTTCACAATTACCTCTTTTCTCCTCTTACTGACAAAGCTTCCTCCAGAAGCACAAGGTGCAACTGTCATCACCAGTCAGGCAATCTTTCTTCCTAATTTACAACCTTCTCTCACCAATGTTCAAGTAATTCGATATGACATAAGATGTCACTAAGATCAGTTCTGAAAAAGAATTCTGAGCCTTCACCATTTCCCAATTACCATTTCCATGGTCAACAATGCATCTCTACAAATGAGAGAAGAAATCGGAAGCCCAGATAATTACTTCACATCAAAGGATCCAGCTTATTTGCTTCCATCTTTCCTCAGTCCCCCAAGAAAAAGGAAAGCTTTTTTTCATCCATTAAAAATCAAGGATTCTCACTCAGAACTCTGAGGACAACACAGTGTTTCAGAAAAGCATGGCCAACAAGCTGCAGATGGCACGCAGGGCAAAGAATATGAAGACCGATTTTTAAGTTGGTTAAGACAACATGAGCAAATGAGAGTGATACTTCAGATGAATGGAGAGATCTCAAAGGCTCAAACTAAAATGACCATGAGATGGAACTGGAAAAAAAGTTGCATCAATTGGCCAGTGTGCTTCATGAGCAATGAGCTCTAAGTGTAAGAAAAGGCCAAAGTATCTTCAGTACAGAAAAGAAGATAAATGAACAGTTATCTGTGACGAAAGAAAGGGAGAAAATTTTAAGTAACATCATTTTTTATGCAGTCAGCATTTCCATGGAAGACAAAGCTGAGGACAGCCTGAGGAAAAGAAAGCTTGCCAAGTCAAGATGTGGTAAAAATTGGTTAGGGCTTGAATTCAACTAAGTCAAATTAGTTGACTTAGAATTAGAACTAAGTCTGTTCGGCCAAACAGAAGATGCAATTAACAGTGAAAATGAAGTTTGGCTTTATTATAAGATCCCAATCAATATTTTACAATTGAGTTCTACTTCATACATTTTTAAGTCAATTAAGATGCTAGCTATTTTCAGGCTATGAAACTACAGAAAGCTCATTCATGTCTCTGAACAACCTTAAACATCCCATTCAGATGGTGTGATTCAATTGCAAGGAGCACACAAAGTTCGATACAAGCCCTTTTTCTGTTAGGAAAAAAAAAGATTCTGCTTATCTATAGAACATCCATACTGGAGCTGATTTAAATTAAAAGCATATATTCATGCATTTTGGGATTTTTTTTTCCAGTTGTTAGTGGCAAATGTACACCCAGTTGCTGCAGCTCATATGGTAGGCAGTAATGCAGTCTGTTAAAATTTTTCAACAGTTAGACATGCCATGCTTTTCTTACTTTACTACTGTATCATGGTACTCAAGGAGTCTACATTTGAATACCTTTATATGCATGGGAGAGAACCATCTCCTAATTAGTTCTGGGAAAGAAATGCCATGTAAATACTTTGCATTGTGAAAATTTCTGCTGCTTCAATAAAAATATTTTTGCTTATAAAAAAAAAAAAAGATTTAACATTGATAATCTAGTAAAAACAAAACGTTAGAACACAATCAATAATTCTCAAGACAGCCTAGGCAAAGCATATTAACTGAAAATTTCACATTTACTGCATAAGCTTGAATAATTTTCTATTATCCTGTATATTTAGCTAACCAATGCTTAATGCACTTGATTACTTAAAATTTGCAGTCCTTCACTCTGTCCTTTAAGGTAAATATGTGCAAGAATATCACTCCTCTTAGAAGGGTAATCACCATTTGCACATTGTAATAGAAACTTTTCCTCATTTAACTTTTTAATATTTAATGCAAAGCATTTAGGTTTAGTAATTGCACGTGATTCTAGCTTTTTTTTTCTTTTCCTGAAGTTTAACTCCAGCAAGCTGATTTTAAATGTTAGAAGAAAAAAAACACTTATTGTGTCATTTGCAGTCTATTCTTACAGATTCACTAAGTAGACACCAAAAATAATCTTATTCTCTGCTCCA
Organism: Anas acuta; assembly: GCF_963932015.1. NCBI lineage: Eukaryota > Metazoa > Chordata > Aves > Anseriformes > Anatidae > Anas > Anas acuta. The sequence goes on from NC_088991.1 coordinate 15,999,232, forward strand.
TTTAATTAAGAAGCAAATTACTATTTAATATAATGTTATCAGTATCCCGCAATCAGATTCCGCCATATAGAGCTGCTAGTGCTGTTGCGATGAGGTGTTTGAATAATTACTCCATACACAGGCTTCGTGTCTAGTAAGCTACTGTTTGCAATAAAAGGTTAAGCGTGAAAAAAAAAGATGAGATTCATCCTAATTTCTAAATAAAACCATACACATTATCTAATTCTATTGAAGAACCATGTTGATATCAAATCTGGTAACTTGAAGAATACTACTGCCCCTTAAATATGAAAAGCTAACCCCTTCTACCACTTGCCCCCAGTGCTGATAAGCAGTTCTGACATTATTGCAATTAATTCAGTTCCTTAGAATTCAGTACTATAATAGTTCTTTGAAGTTCTATATACAGCAAACAATGTATACAGCAACAATATATACAGCAAACAATAGAACAAATCAGGATACAAACTATTTCTAGTGAAATCATCCATTTGTATTTGTGTTTTGTGCAATACTTGTGTAGCCTTGTGATGCATTCTCTTATTACATAAAAGAACTGTATAGTTCTTTTTGTATATTGCCATAGTAAATATTTTAACACAGAAAAAGCATTATTGTTTTATTTTATAACTACTTAGTACTAATATTCCCACTACTGAAGAAAATAAATTGTAGCTCATCAGCACTTGAGATGATGTTGCCACACCCAGCAGCTGTTCAAGCATATACTAGTTCTCTTACACTTACTTCTATTAACCCAAAATAGACATTTTTCAAAAATTCTCCATGGAGGATCCATCAACTAAGGGTTAATCAGTCACCTTTCAGTACAGACAATAGCCAACACAAATAAAAGGTCTGAAAAATACTTTTCTACTTGAAAACAGTTTCAAATAGACCATCTTTTCACTACCTTCATAGTATATAAAATTATTAACAAAATATTTAACACAATCTTCAAGCCTGCTACATGTTCAAATTAAGCTAAAATCTTGACTTTATTTCTAAGCAATTCAAATATTTTGGTTGTCTAACACTGCAAATTGCACATCCAGTATGTATAACGTTACTTAAATCATAAAGTCATGCTGTCCTTTCCAAGTACTTCTGGTTCCAAACAAATCATACAAATTGCACAAAAATATTTTATAGTTCTATTATCCATTACTCTTCATCAGTGAATTTGAAATTTATTGTGATTTACAATGAAGCAGCACCTTTCCACATTGCCCAACTCAAATGCAAACACTTCATACACAGCTGCAGGAGTTTCCCCTCCTACCACTCTTAGAAGGTAAATCCAAACAAAATAAAACAAAACAAAACAAAAAAAAGGAAGTGTCATCTTCATATGCATAACCCTCACGAAGCTAACCTTATTAGTTTCACCTGTTTGGGAGAGGCGACTACTTACAGATTTGGCAGTTGCAGAAATGTACTGGACAACCATCTCACGTTTTGTTGTCAAGTCTTTATCTCTTAAAGGAGCTTTACGGTCTTCATTTAAGTTCATGTCTTCCTGTAAAGAAAGAGACCATCGGGATTTTATTTAATATTTTTTATTATTTTTATACTCCTTTTCTTGTACAAAATGCTCATTTTTAAGCAGAAGTGAGTTTTTCCAGTATACCTGCTTTAGTCAGTTTAACTCTGATCTGATTTTCTAATCTAATACTGTCCCTTAAAGTGCCTGCTGTTTTAAAGAGTTCATCAAAGATGCAATTGCACTGAAAGCAATTGTCATTAAAATGAAATTTAGCTCAAAAAATAAAAACAGATGACAATACTCATTACAGAAGTATTAACTCTCATCACATTCCTGTGCCTTTTTTTTTTTTTTAATAAAAACACAAATTTTGTTACAACTGACAATGTTCCTGCAAAATTGCTTCTACCCAGAAGGCTCAGATTACATGTATTATTAGCTTGCCACTGGGGTAGATGTGACTATGTTTCAACTGATATATTTAAAACAACCTTAAAAATCCAAATACCCTACTAGATATGTAAGATGTATAAATACCTATTTCAACTTAATAATTAAATAAAAAATGCAGCCATTACTAGCCATGAATATCTTGCCATTAAAAATCAAGGTTACATCAGATTAGCAGCTAAGACCATTCAATACTACTGCAAGAACTTACTAGTCAATAGCTTTTCAGAGAAACACTAGTCTCTGGAAGACTGAGCTATTGTCTTCTTCAATTTATATTACTTGGAAAAGTTAAAAAGGAATCCTTTAATCTAACAAGAAAATCAAGCAAATATTATCCAGTCTTTCAAACAAGCTTCCTTGAATAGAAGAGAACCGTGCAATGGAATGGGACAGTTCTTAGGCCATGCTGGCTGTGTGGAAATTTATGACAATTTTCAAGAATGATACAGAAAACAGTACCTAAAGCAATCTCAAAAGGTTGCCCATCCTGATGCTTTGTGTACCAACACTAATCTGCATGACAGAATTAATACACATCTATTTCTAAATTTTGCTTCTATACTACTAATAGAAAGCTAGAAAGCATGCTTGTGAGTGGAATCACAAACCTTGACAAGGTCACCTAAGAAAAAATGATCAGGATTATACAAAATTCAGCTTTGAATAATTATATAATCGAGAATTAATGGAAATTATTATTTTCCAAAGGCATTTACATAAGTTTATTAAAAACAATCCCTCAACAGCAGTGCCTAACTACCACAACTACGGCATACAGAGATTATCTTAATGAAATAATCCCGTTTCTCCCACTTTTTTCTCCTTCTTCCCTTTATTTTCTCTGAAGAAGTAGTCTAAGAAATTTGTATAGAAAGGATTCCATCACTCAGAGCTATCAGCTGTTTACATACCAGAACTTCCAAAACATTTTAAACTTACTACTACATAAATAACATGAAATTCTCATAAAACAATTTGGCATGTCATCTTACCATCATTTTTTCAAAGAGATCCATAACTTCTTTTTCTGATAAGTTCATGCAACGTTCATCAACAAGTGCCTGGGAAAGTGGGATTTCACTTATAGTAGGTTGAGCATCAATAGGATGCTGAATAAGAGGTTTCTCTTTTTTCACTGCTGATTTTCTGAAGCTTGTTATTCTGTCACGCTGTAAAGATATCCAATTAAAAATAAGCAGAGACAAACAAACATAGGAAAACAGAGGCATTAACTCAATTATATGATAGTAATACACACATTTTTAGTTCATCTCAGCAGCAGAGACAAAATTCAAACTACTTTAAGTAATAATTCTCTTACATTCAGAGATTAGTTTTCATAGAAAAAAATATTTCAGGTAGATTCACGACAGGTTACATGCAAATGCGATATGATGTCCTAACAGTTTCAAAAGTATACCATCTACATTACATTCTTAGCATTTCAAAATCCCAAGTTGATCTTCTGTCATTACTCCCTAATTATTCTCATAGTGAGTAAACATGGTACCACAAAGGTCATGTCCAACGTTCCTTCACCTGAAGAGCTATAAGCCTTTGGAGGACAACTGAAAAAGCCAGCGTTGGGAAGGAGGCACTCAAGTTCATCAGGCTTATTAAAAAAATCCTGCTGAAGTAAAATAAAGTTCATAGAGGAATTAATGCTCCTAGTTCACAACTTCTTGAAGTGCTTTTGAGCACAGACTCCTGAAATTAGCATGTAATTTTAAAAAGCCAGGTAAAAGATTACTCACATAAAAGCAGCCATCCATAGTTAAATACACATAAAGGACATTAGTGAAAGCATACCATATAGTTTGCCATGACATTTCACTGGTTAACACTGACTTGTTTTATGCCTTATACCCCCCAACACACACTTTTTTTTTTAAAGCATGCTTATTCAGTTAATTTGTTAATATTGGAAACAACAACAAGCACACCTTCCTTATAAGGCTATTTGTTACTGTATTATTTAATATCTAACTCTATCCTAAATAGAGTTAGATGCAGACTTAGAAATTTTTTTACTTCAGTAAAACCATCTTTACAGATAGGTGTGCATATATATACACACACACACATATGAATGCAATGTTACATGTATATAAATTTTGTAAATTAACTGTTTGCATCAACAAATATGAGTATATTTGTTTTAGGCAAGGAACAGCCTTATTAAGATGTGCTTTCATTTACCAGCAGCTTACGTAGGGTTACCAGTATCATTCATAGCATTTATTGTAATATCTATCAATACATGTAATACAAAACTTATGTTGTCTATAATTAACGCACGTAAGGTGTAAAAAATTCGAAGTACTGTTTCATTTGTATGAAACAGATTAATTTAAAATTAGTCCAATCTGGAGGGGAGAAATTCGATTAAGTGCTTTTGAAGACAGGCAAGAGCAGTTGTTCATTGATTTTTCCTGTTTCATTTCGTTGTGGTAGTGATGTTTTTTTTGTTTGTTTGTTTCAGGGTTTAGTTTTTGTTTGTAGGTTTTGCTTTGAGATCCTATTTGAGACTGTTGTAGGTTTTTGAACCAGAAGTATCCCCAGATAAGCTGCATGTCCTTTGAACTTTTGGAAAGTTATTTTTTTGTGTTTGTGGTTTCGAGAGGAGTGGGTTTAGATTCTTTTTTTTTGTTTTTCCACTTAGAAGTCTTACATTTGTGGACAGAAACACATTACCTAAAAGGATATTGTCATTTTTTTAAAAAACGCAACCATTTTACACTAATCACATTTTTCCCTTACAAGAATAGTTATGCTTCTTTGAAATTAAAATTAGGGCATATCCTATTGAAAAGTCTACAATATGTAACAGAATGCTGGCAAAACGACACCCAAAATTAACCAATATACATCAAATGCAGTTTTACTCCTCACTTACATTAAAGTGCCCTATCAGCAGTCATGATGAAGTAATGCATAATCAATTTCACTGTACTGTGATCCATTGAAATACACATCATTAACAATAAATGTGTTTAATCAAACTGCGATGTAAGATCACTTTAAAGACATAAATGAATCTTACATACGATTACTAGGCACCATTTCTTCACTTCAGGTATGTAAGTGATGACTAACTAAATAGCCAGCATGGCTTAACTATCATGTATAAAAAATGGAAGTTGATAGTTTTACTGCAACCTATTTTGAAATTATGAAATAATATCAAGTATATGCAAGTATTCAAAATTATCTGCTTGGTGCTGTTGAATACAAAGTTGTTCAACATACAGTGCACTATTATTCGCCAAAAAGGTTCCACTTGAATCATGTAGTTACTAACTTCAAAGAAACACTGAAGGGTCTTTACTGTTAAAAAGGCCAAAAGAAGTAACACCAGTTACTTCCAGAAAGTTTAAATACATCTACAGTATTACCAAAGCTTTTAGAATATGGTTAACGATAACAATTTGGAGAAGCATCTTTAACAACTTTTCTTTAATTGAAGTTACAAATGAAGATCCTTAAGTATAGGTAACTAATTTTTCTAAAATCCAATGCTTAATATCCTTATAAGAACATGTTATATTGTCCACAAGATTTGGAATAAAATAGCATGCAGTGTGTAGTTATCGTTGCAAATTAAGATATTCCGAAGACCTTACCACATCATCTGCCAAAGTTTTTATTTGGATATTCTATTAAAAAAAGACACACACACAAATCAAAGAAACAAGAAAAAGTTACCTACTGTTTTAGAATAAAGTCTGTATTCCATCTATCCTAACATTTAAAAAGCACCCAAAATTTCAGGAAGTGTTCTACCACAAGCACAACTACATGAGCATGGAACCTGATGTATGCTATTGAAAAAAACAGGCTTGTATCCCCTCTCACCTTGTCTTTCACCCAGTTAACTCACAAAACTGCAGCACGTATAACTAACACCTCTACTATTTCACAATAAATAAATAAATAAATAAATGCAATCTCTCTTTAAACAGCTTTCCAAGACAAACACTAAGCTGAATCAGCAAATAGCTATGACAGTCTCAGTTTTGACAGTTGTTGATATTTGAAGAGAATTTACTGTGCCCTAGCTTTTTGATCCTTATATCATTTTAGCACTGTCTCATCTACTAAATTCACCTCAATACTCTCAATAGTAAGTACCATAAATTGATTGAAGAAGTAATGTTAAACACTATTGTCTATGACCCCTATTCTCACTTTTTCACTAACAGTAGGAAAAACCTGCTGACACAGATAATAAGCATCATATCTTTATTCACAACCAAGAAAGCAATCTTTATTGCATTACCATTACAACAATCATATCAAGGAAGAGTAGGTTAATAAGCATTAATTTACACCACACAGTCATGAATAGATAATGGTCTAGAACTTAAGGAGGAAAAAAGAAAAAAAACAATTGCTGTATCTGAAAAAGTGCAGTAATGGGTCAATGACACAGCCCTGCAAGTCACTGGTTTTAACCAGCAATCGATCCTTGGTTATGCTCTCACCAGCCAAAGCATTCAAGGTGCTTTTGTCAACACCCCATGCCACATGAGTCAACAAACCTTTGGCTGGGTTTTAAGTTATTCCAAGTATATTGTACTCCCTTGGTTAATGAGAGCTGATTAACAACTCCACTTGCAATAAGGGTCCAGTAAGAAACAGTAACAACAGAAACAACAACAGAAAACTTGACACTGTAAGCACTGTTCAGCAAAAGCTAAAACACCAGTATGTTAACACTGTTTTGATCACAAATCTAGAACACAACACCACAAGGAGTGCTACAAAAAAAAAAAAATCATAATAAAAAAAATTAACTCCATCCCAGCCAGACTCAGATGAGACAGATAGAATAAAATGTGTTTCTAGTCCAGATATTGACACTAATCCTTTTCCTTCATAACTGCAACATCTCAAACCTCTTCCTTCCACCCTCCAGTTCTCCTCTAGTTTCACTGTGTGAACTAAGATTTATTTATTCCAGTAGACTTTCTTAACAAACATTGTTCATCACTAAGTCCAAGAGAAGTAAAATTCAACCATGATTTCAATCCAGAGACATCTATGTAAGCAAGAAGCTCTAGAACTTGGAATGTTTTAGCAATCACTTGTACTAGAAACATTCCCTATTCCCCCCCGCCTCCCCCCCTTTTTAAGTACTGTCAATCTCTCCCAGAACCTGCAGCAGGATAATCTACTCCATCTCTACATTTATATTGCATTTGTCACTCAAAATCCTCTGGGCAAAATACTGAATACGAAATTAAGATATCACACAATGTTGTTTTGTTGTTTTTTTTTCTCCCTAGACATCAAGCCCACTTCTCAGAACTCCTTACGGTGCACAAGCTATGCTGCTGCCAGTAGCTACTCAAGATAAGCAACACATTTAACAGGTAGAAGTGAAACTGCAAGAAGTTGGAGGCAGAAGTAAGGTAGGTATATGCCTGTAGATTCTCACTGACACAGAGTTTTGACAGTCTCTTATACTAAGAAGCAAATCACGATATCTTCTAACTATTGCTTTCAGACTGATTTAAGAACATAAATGAAAAGTAGTTTACCTCCCTAGGAGAAAGCTTGAGATATCACAGTGTTTGCAGTCAGTCCTCTAGCATTAGTCTTTCAGCCCCCTATAAGATAGCCACAGCATTACAAGATGAAAAGAGATCAATTCTTTCCTAGCTTGTTAAAGACTCAAACTTCCTGATTTTAACAGTATCTCAAAGGCAAAAGGTTTTGCAAGAACCTTTATGATTAAATATTTGCAAATAAGAGATATTAATGTTGATACATAAAACCACACAATTTAAGAGGTCAGCATACCATCTCTTTTCCTCCTTGCTTGTTAATATTAGCACAAACTATGGAACTTGACCAATTCCTGTATCAAAGCACAAATTCCTACTGATTTACCTAAGTCTTTTCAGTGAAGGTGGAATTAAGTAACAGAGCTTTTTTCAACTGGAATGCCTTTCCATTCCACCAATACTTAAAAATATTTACTCCATCCAAGTTTAGTGTATTGCTGTTAGTATCCCAGTACAGACAAATCACAATAAGGCACTCCAAAAAAGAACAGCATATACTAATGCAATCGCACCACTCGATTCTTTTATCTTTAAAGGTCAGTTTCAACCTTGCTTATGTCCTAATAGGGACTACAAAGAAATTTTTACAACAGCTCACCACATCTTTTGGTATAAAGATCATGATTTCCTTATCAAAGCTGAGTTCAGACTACTGAAGTAATAATATCAACATGTAAAGAATTAAATGATTTGAGATGATTAGCTTTTAATGTTAAGATCACAGCAAGTATATATTTTTTCATCCTTTTCTAATTTCTGTATTAGCAAAGCATTCCAGGTCACATGGGAGCTGGCCATGAATTCTAAGTTGCAAAGATAACTCATAAACACTGCATTATATTCAAACGGTAGTTCACTGTGTTCAGAGCTGTTACAATCAAGATTCTCACTTCTGACACAAAAATAAAATTAAAAGCAACTCACAGTTTACCACATATATATAATGAAACACTGATCAATCAGCTGGGTAGCTTCTAAACCTACAAGCAATTTTTACTCTATTGCTTGCCACTCAGCAAAATCACAGTGTGTTGCAGTACCCTCTTCTGACCATAGGCTACAATTTCAGGTGAAGCAAACTGAAACATGACCTTCCTAGTTAAAAAAATAAATAAATAAATCAGAAAGTCAAGAGAAGTCTTGTTTTTGAATTTACATGGACTTCAATACCTGAAAGAGACATCGGAAAATTTGGCTCAATTAAAAGTGTTTTTTAACTTCTGGCCATCCTCTCAACCTGGTTGCAAGAAGCTCTCTGGCATTCCCCAATTACTGTACTTTCTTCCCACATTCAAGAGGAGATTGATCATTTAGAATTGAGCAATACTAGGAAAATAAGATATACAACTCCTTGTCAAAGCCAGAAGGTTGCCCAGGGTGGTCATTATTAACAGCAGGGGGCACCAAGCCGTTAATGATAGAGCTAGAACACTGAACACATCACTGCTCCCAGATTGGAGGGAAGAGAGACACAGGCTATAGGCACATTAATAGTGTACAGTGGCCTTCACAAATGCCATTTGCTGATCCTCAAGGGATGAAGGAAAGGTGCACCTCCACACTCCGTCCCTGTGCAAGGGGAATACACAGACCCTAGGAAGCTTTCTGGTCTGACTTCAACAGGAGGTTCAGAGAAACTGAAATGGCTTCCTTATTTTTGTCTGATTTGACAGAACACTATTAATACTCCAAAAGCAAAAAGACTAATCAAGAAACAGCATTTTTCCAGATGACATAAAAAAGCCTTTGCCAAAAAGCAAGTTATTTCAGAAGATTAAAATAGTAACTGTAAAGAAACTTAGATTAATTTTCTTCAACTCCTTCATGAAACTTTTGTTATTTGTAGCTCAAAATAAGCTTGTTTCAGACAATGAGTCATTGATGTTCATACGTAAGCTTTAAAATCAGAGCAAAATTAAGAAGTGTAGCTCCACAGCAGTTTAAGCCAATAAAATTGTTGGTTGTGAGACACAAGGACAACGGTGATACTGGGAAAGCCACCAACTGGATCACATTAGACAATTGAAAAAAAAAAAACAAAAAAACTCAGAAAGCCTATTAAAATGGTACAGTTTTCACATTAGCCAGTGCAAAGGAAGATAAAAATAAGTTCTGACATTTTCAAGAGCTACTGCTAGAATCCAAATAGTATCCACCAAGTTCCTACATCAACAGTATCAGACAAGTTCTCCTTAAAGCAGCACAGGATCAGCAGTTTATACCAGTATGCTACATGACTGGTGAGTTCTTTACATAGCACTTCGTACATTCAACTTATTTACAGATTGGTGGAGCCATTCCCAAACAACACAGGTAAAAGTACAGCAGTAGGCTTTGATAAAGTTTCCATCTGTAAACTGAATATGATTTTCTTCTGACCTTTTAAATGACTAATTTGTGCATTCCTATTTGAGCTTCAGAAAAAGCTTGGTAAAACAGTAGCTCCATTAAGGTTAGCTCACAGTATACTGAGATTGAAGCTAATTCCTGAATGACTTTTGAGATAAAACAGTAATCCTACCAGTTAACATTTTACATTAAAGTATTTGTTTCATGAAATCATGGTAAAGATTTTATAAAATTCACATGTGTGTTCATGGGTAATTTAAGCACGTACCACTCTTCAGTACTATGACAAACTATCTGTTTTGCTTACCTTCCCCTCGTAGCATTTAATACTTTCCTCATAACCCATTACAAGCACCTGGAATCATGAATTCCTGCTCCTTCTTAACAGGAACTCTCAACTGTACTGAAGTAAAATGATCTTACTAGCTTCCTCATTATTATGTACAATATAATTCCTCTCTATTCACATGCTACTTCATTTCCTACTTGCCTGTAGGACAATCAATCTTCTCAGGAAGCTGCTATAAACAGGAAAGAATACAAAAAGGAGGAGAAAGCCCCTGTTTGTATCTCAGCAGCTGTAAATTCAGTTTAAGCCACTGTTTTGACTACTGAGTTGCACTGTAGTCTACACATGCTGGTTATTACTGAACTTGAATTTCTGTTCTTCAAGCAAAAGCTAAAGTCCATTGCTACAGCAGCATTACTCATTTTCCCAAATTTTACCATTATATTAAATGCATTATCACATTTATTATTGGAGGAAAAAAAAAAAAGGCAACTTTACAATCAACTTGTTTATGAAAAGACCAAATACTGGCCAACCAAACATTTGCTCTTTTTAGGAATTGTCTTGGAAGAAAGAACAATATTCTAAGGAGCTGTTGACATGGCCACTGTAACCATAGTCCATGATTACTGGGTACAGACAAAATGAACACTGTTTGAGGGTACTTCCCACTCCTTTGGCTCACTACATCCCTTCCACTGCCAGTTCCTTTGCAAGGAACTGCTTTTGGTTGGCTGAGTTCTGTGGTATTTTGGTGGTGTGGTTTGCTTTGTTTTTAAATATTAAAAACAAATATAGATGTCCTCTCTTCTTCAAAGTCTATCAAACATAAAATTCTCAATTTTCAAGGAGCTGCCCGGTATTTGATTGGATTCTTGGTATGGGTTTTGTTAGCTTTTGCAATGTATTATGGGTCTTCTGCTTTATTGTTAAGTATGTAAATTCTCTCCCAACAGCAATGTTCTACTTTATTTTAATCCTCTCCTCAAATGGTAGCAAAGGAATCATCAAGTAGACTGTGATATTTATTTCACTGTCTATGGTACTCACAAGAGCAAGAGGTATTCCAGGAAACCAACAGCATACTCAGTTAAGAGTCTTCCCCAAACTATCTCTGCATATAGCAGTAAGGAAAGTATACAGAAACTGAGACTGTCACTTCACAGGGATAATTAGACTATATACATGTATACCTGCATGGTATACCCATATTGCCAAATGGGAAGCAAGTAAGCAGGAATAAAAAACAATATGCAAGGTTTGTGCGTAAGGACTGGAGAATTTTCTCCAATCAAACCGTTATCTCAATGACTTCAGAAGAACTCTCTCAAAGTTAACTAGTCACTGTTCATCTTAAAAAAAAAAAAAAAAAAAAAAAACACGTAACTTTAACTTGCAACAAATTATTAACCCCAGGTTAGAGGCATAGGGTTGCAGTTAAAATGGCTGCATGTCTATGAAAGGGTAAAAACAGACTAAGACTTCAGTAAAAGTGAATATAAGCCTTCTAAAGTTAAAAAAAGTCTCTCTAGGGAATGGGAGGTAAAAGGTGGTGGCTTATTCTCATTACTCTTAACTGACCAAACTCAATAGCTTTATAATAGCTTTTACTCAGTCTGACCAGCTCCACGACATACCTAAATGAAAAGATCAGCTGCTTGCACTCAGGAGAACACAGGACAGGGAAGGAAGATGCATAGTAATTTGATGCACAACAAGTGTTGCTATCTAGCAAACTAGCTTTGTGCTGACGCTACACTGAAAGTAAAAAAGCTCAATTCATAGCTTGCGTGCAAGCATCAAATTGAGATCGAGTTGGCACTTAATATATCAAGAATTGCTTTGACATGTTTTTTCCAATGTAAGCATTCCAAAACGTTTTTTGCAAAAGTGCTCCACAATAATAGTATTAAAAAAAAAAAAAAAAAGTTCCTTAAGAACTCAGAAGTCAAGTACATGTATTTTTTAAAAACAAGCCTCAGAGATACAGGGCTTAATATGGCCCCGACAGGCACAGTTGGCAGAAAAGCAAGAAACATGCAGTCAGCTCAATAAGCATTTAAACGATCCATTTACCACACCAGGAGCTTTACTGCATTCACTTGTAATGAAGTCCCAGAAGTTGATCCAATGACTATTGAAGTGATTAACCTAACAAGTGATTTCAGTCTATTTTCCCAGGAAAAAAACACTTCCAGATTTTCTTCCAAACCAAAACCAATTCACTTGCTTACTCTAGGTGCAGTAAACAGAATATGCTGATACTGACAAGCAATCCTGCCCATTACCAGTACAACAGCAAACACATGAACAGTTCTCTAATAAAGCATACCTGCCACTTTTTTTCCCCCACAGGCACACAATATATGTACAGAAAGCTGTGTGGGTATCTTAAAAGATTTTTAGAAATATTCAGACGAACTTCCCACATCTAGTATTTTAGTAAATGAAGCTTAAGAAAGCCCACTTCAAAAGCTACACTTTCTATCAAGCAAAGCATGAGATGTATCTGACACTCAACTATCTGAATTCCTGTTCTTTTTTTCATAAATACAATGGTATTCAAGAAAGACCATTAAGGTATTAATTGCCAAGACTATTAGACTTGAAATTAAAACTAAGCCCAAAATAAATACAACTCTGCAATGCTATTGTGTGTGGCTCAAAAAACTAACTGTATATGGCATCAATATATATGCTTAGCTTGACAGTTGAAGTACACTAAAAAATAGAATTTGATTATTTTCCCCGTTTATACCACTGATGACCACTGCAGTCCCAGTCTTCTTTTTTCTTCCTTAAGCAAATACTTCCCTGCTGTAATGCAACTGGAACACTGCATGTAACTAAGATTAATAACTGCCATGTTCTCATCTCCTCATGCAATCAAATGCAAACATCCAGCTCAGTTCCATTATGAAGACGCAGTTATTTTTAAAGCAACTTCAATTCTATAGCAATACAAGTATATAACAGCAGAATATGAAGAACCAAAATGTAACAGTAAAACAAAAAGAAACTGTACTGTACAAGAAATAACTATGTGTATCTAGAATCTACTGAACCTCACATTGTCTTTGTATGTGTTCCTCACAAGAGCTACACTCATCAAAAAAAAAAAAAAAACACACATCCTCGAAGGTCAATATTCTAATAACCATCATTAGCTCTTGCCACACCACTAACTGAAAGAATAATGGCTACAAAACTAAAATTTCTCCTGGCCAAAGTACGTTGCATCACAAACTATCACAAGATAACCGGCAAGCAGTTGATCATACTTAATAGTGGTAATGGATGAACTTAGATAAACTGAAGGAAAAGGAATTTTAGTAAACAACCAAAGAAGAAAATGATTAGGGAGATTTTTGACTGGATCATTCTCTTCATCCCATTTGTGCCAAACAGAATGGTCAGTTTAGCACTGAGGTGGGAACAGAGACTAGGCCATCAATGCTGTCCAAGAACAGCTGATAGTCTCATCTGAACAAATATTTTTAAGGCCACCTTTAATGTTCTACGCCTAAATAGCACAGTCTGTTCAAAGTCACAGATGCTGGTATTCAGTTCAAGAGACTTTCTGAAGAAAAAAAGCAACTGCTTCAGCATTTCACTGATTGTCACCCTTGTCCTCCATACAATTAATTAGTAGGTGACAAGCTTTACAAACTGCAATTATTACTTTTGTCCAGCAAGATCCAGTTTATTTACCTATTATAAAGTTATGCATGAAATCAGGAGGTCTACAGACACTTACTCTACTAAAACTGTAGGAAAAAGCTACTTCATTCACAAGACAGTAATGAGTTTGATACAAAGTAACGTGTAAGTTTATCCTAGTCCAAATTAGTTTTGTCTACTTGAAACTTTTAAGTTAGTACACAGACAAAGACTTTCAATTGTTAATGTTCTCTAAAAATTATCTTCTCTCCTATTATAAAGGGTTATAACGGTAAAGTTATTTCTCCAAAATGAAGTTATTAAATGATAAAAGATACTGAATTTAAAGAATGACCATGGCACGCAAGTAGTAAAGAACTATGTAAAACCATTCATTTTAGTCATTTCCTAACTTCTTGTGGTTTTAAGGTTAAACAAGTAAACTGATGAATAACCAACTGAAACTGTCAGTTGCTTCAGCAGCAACGGACATCTTTTCTTCTACTTGGCCTCTAGAATTAGGCAGGGATTAAAAGAATTAGAGCAACTTTATTAGCCACTATTGTTTACCCCTAAAGAACTGCAATTGATGTGGAAAACATGAAGTCTTCTTATAACCCATCCAACTTTTTTTAAGCCTTAACCTCTTCCTTCTACTGGGTAATCAGCAATCACATTGCTTATAGGCTATTTGCAATACAAAAACAAAAGTTTGTACTCTAACTTGGATATTGGACACCACAATACTTCAGCTCTCAGAAAGCATCACTCCTGTATGATGAAAGCATCACTCTACAGCATGATATGCACACTGTTAGTTTTCATGGTAATTCTCTTCCGTGTTGCCTCAGTGAAATCTGGTTTGTTTGCAAAGCTTCCTGTATCGTATAGAATATCTCTACAGTTTTGTCTTACAAGTAGTAGTTCAGGAAGTTTAATTACCACAAACAGATAGGCTTATCACTGTAAGTATCACTTCATTTAAACAGTGTCAATATCAAATCACATTACAAGCTAAAGCTAGTCAGCACTAAGTATGTCCTGTTCTACCATACTAGAACCAGTGCCTGATCAGTATCTTTTTCTGCAACATAAGCAAGTTTTTTTAAGACATCAATACCAGTTGCTGGAATATCCTGACTCTGATCTAAGCACACCCAGCACCTTCTAAAACATACATTTTTTAGGGGTATTTCAAGCATATACTTTAAGTGAGAATCCTCTACAGGCATTCACTGATTTTACTGAGACACTATCATCTCAAATATAATTCATTTTATTCATTTGCCAAAATCTTTGCTTAACATGATTCATAATTCATGAATTATGAGTCTTTTCTTATGTGTTCTTTCCTGTGCAAAAGAGCACATTCTCTCTCCACGGGAGAATGACACCCAACAGCCTGAGGTAAACAAGGTGGTGCTCCTACAGAGCACTGCCCAGCAGTGACCAATACTATTGACAGATCATTTCTGCCCTGCATTCCTGCCCTGACATGCGTTTCCTAGCTATGTTACTCCACCCATCTACCAAGTACACTCAGTTTACTTCTGCATTTAAGCTAATAGATAAGGCTTTTATTCCACTTTTTGACACTAGCTTGTAGCACATTAGTCAGAATCCTGGGTCCATACTTTTTGATTCATCTCAGAGCTCACACTGTTTAAAAAGACTTCAATATGAAGCATAAGTGATTTCTACTTTTAAACTAAAGTATGAGTTGCTCCTTGTAAGATGAATCATCAAAACCACGTCATCAGATCTACTTGCATTCCAATTAAATAACCTTTCTCTTACCCCTAAGGTTTTGATTTTTTTACCCCATGTTATACAAGCTGTCTCTATCAATCTACTTTTAAAGACAGCAAGATACTCACACCACAGCCCTTTTCAGAAATAAAGTTTGTAGCTAAGTGAAGCATCTATCACTGAACAACTAACGCACAAATAAGAAATTAACTTGGGGGTAAAGAAGCATGCTTTTAGCATGATACTTAGCTACTATATGCACAGATATACTTCTATTTATGCCAATACAAAACCAAGAAGATATATTATAAAACACAACTCAGACAAAAAATACTAACCATAGTAAGTTCTAGCTAGACAGCATTCAAATAGCCAGGAAACACCACATACCCTGTTATAACATCCCTTTTCAAGCACTGATTTGTACCATCACATTTGAAAGGATCTCAGGTCTCTAGTCCTAATTGTATGTTGACCCTCAAGAAGCAGGGTCAAGATAAGATTCAAACCAAGCTGCTCAAGGCTTTGTCCAGGTTTGCAGGCCATGAAAACACCCAAGGATCAATATTCCAAGTATCTCTGATCAACCAGAGCTTGATCACCCTTCAAATGATCTTTTCCCTTCAAACCTAGTCAGAATCTCTTGTTCCAGTTTATAACCACTGTTTCCTATTTTCATAGCATGAACTTCTGTAAAAAGCCTGGCTTTAAACTCCAAGAAGACTGAAGATGATTAACAACTGGAAGAGCCTTTGGGTTCAGCAAAGTTAGGAAAGCTATGTCCAATCAGATGCAACACTTTGAAGCACTTAACTGTTTCCTATGTAGCCAATAGATACTTCCAGTGTTAAGAACAACAAACAATGTCCAAGTTAAGGACTAACAAATACAAATGCCAGCAATTTCCCTGACAACCTTAGTCTGTTTCTCCTAGTACAGCAGGCATACTTTTAAACAAGCAAAACAAGCATGTTGCCAAAACCAAGCTAAGAATGTGGCTGTTCACTGTTGTCGCATGCCAGCCTATCCTCAGGGCTGGCATGAGATCACATGATTGTTTGCCAAAGCAATTTAATTTTTTCTTGCCTATTTCACTGCAAACAAAAATAATGACAAAAAAAAAAAAAAACTGGGCACTCATTCCCACCTCCAGTCCTTGTGACAGCACAAAATGATGTGGGAAAAAAATGAAATCAGAACTCTTCCACCAGCTGCAACGTGTCAAGGTGCTCAAACTAGGCTATCAAATTTTAAGAAAATACTCATTTACACACTACTAGTACAAAACTGGGAGCTAAATTCTAATTGTGCAGTTCTGTTAAATTCAACAAGTTATATTAAACTTAAACGATTTCCAAAATGACCCAAAGCATAAAAAAGAAAAATGAGTTCTAATATAGCCCATCTTCAATTATTTGTGTGTGAATATGCATCGATTTAATTATCTAACACAGAACTATTTCATAGAATTGTCTGTGTTAGAAGGAACCTTAAAGGTCACCTGGTTCCAACCCTCTGCCATGGGCAGGGACACCTCCCACCAGACCAGGTGGATAGATGATGGAAAGGCAGTGGACATGGTGAATCTTGATTTTAGTAAAGCCTTTGACACCGTCTCCCACCGCATCCTCACAGCTAAACTGAGGAAGTGTGGTCTGGACAATCAGGTAGCGAGATGGACTGTGAACTGGCTGAAGGGTTACTGGCTGAAGCCAGAAGGTTAATGGTTAATGGGACAGAGTCAAGCTGGAGTTCTGTACCTAGTGCAGTCCCTCAAGGGCTGGTACTGGGACCAGTATTGTTCAGCATATTCATCGATGACTTGGGTGAGGGAATGGAGTGCACCATCAGCAAGTTTGTAGTGGCTGACACGCCTGAAGGCTGTGCTGCCATCCAGCAGAACCTCGACAGGTTGGAGAATTAGGTGGTGACAAACTTTATGAAATATACCAAGGGTAAGTGTAGAGTCCTGCATCTGGGTAAGAACAACCCCAGACACCAGTATAAGTTGGGGACTGTCCTGCTGGAGAGCAGTGAATGGGAGGGGGACCTGGTGGTCCTGGCGGACAGGGGGATGACCATGAGCCAGCACTGTGACCTTGTGGCCCAGAAGGCCAACATCATTGTGGGGTGAATTAGAAGGGGTGTGGTTAGTAGATTGAGAGAGGTTTTACTTCCCCTCTACTCCACCCTAGTGAGACCACATCTAGAATATTGCGTCCAGTTCCGGGCCCCTCAGTTCAAGAAGGACAGAGAACTGCTTGAAAGAGTCCAGCACAAAGGCACGAGGATGATTAAGGGAGTGGAGCATCTCCCTTACAAGGAAAGGCTGAGGGAACTGTGTCTCTTTAGCTTAGAGAAGAGGAGACTGAGGGGTGACCTTATTAACATTTATAAATATGTAAAAGGTGACCGTCAGGAGGATGGGGCCAGACGCTTCTTGGTGATACCCAATGATAGTACAAGGGGCAATGGGTGCAAGCTGGAACATAGGACATTCTCCTTAAATATGAAATTAAGGTTTTTCATGGCGAATGTGACAAAGAACTTGAACAAACTGCTCAGGGGAGTTGTGGAGTCTCCTTCTCTGGAGACATTCAAAACCCGCTGGTTTGCGTTCCTGTGTGACGTGATTTAGGGATTCCTGCTGTGGCAGGGGATTGGACTAGATGACCTTTCAAGATCCCTTCCAAACCCTAAAATTCTGTGACTCTGTGCCCAAAGCCAATCCAGCCTGGCCTTGGGCACTGCCACAGATGGAGCTTAGCTGGGCAGCCTGGGACAGGGCCTCACCACCCTCATTGTGAAGTATTTCTTCCTTATATTTCATCTAACTCTCCCCTCTTTTATTTTAAAGCCATTGCTCTTTGTCCTAACACTATACCCCTGACAAAGAGCCCCTTCCCAGCTTCCCTGTAGACCCCTTCAGATACTGGAAGGATGCTATAAGGTCTCCACAAAGCCTTCTTTTCTCCAGGATGAACAACCCCAGCTCTCAGCCCATCTTCATAAGAGAGGTGCTCCAGCCCCTTGATCATCTTTGTGGCCCTCCTCTGGACTCCTTCTAATACTTCCATGTCCATCTTTAGCTGGGAGCCCCAGAGCTGAATGCAGTGCTCCAGGTGGGGTCTCATGAGAGCAGAGCGGAGGGGGACAATCCTCTCCCCTGCCCTGCCAGACATGCTGCTTTGGATGCAGCCCAGGGGATGGTTGGCTTTCTGGGCTGCAAGCGTAGATTGTTGGCTCATGTCAAGCTTCTCATCAACCAACACCCCCAGGTCCTTCTCATCAGGTCTCTCAACCCACTCTTTGCCCAGCCTGGATTAGTGCTTGGGATTGCCCCAACCCAGGTCCAGGACTTTGTGAAATTCAGCATGGCCAAATGCAGAGTTTGCACAAGCCCACCTGTCACACCTGACATGGTCCCTGCAAATGGCAGTCCTTTCCTCCAGCGTATTAAAATTTTATTTGCCCTGATTTGTAATTCAAACCATCTTTTTCATTACTAGCGCCAATTACATCTCCGAAGTCTAGTCTTACTGGCATTTTTTCTTGATTGACTGGGAGTAAATGAGGCTTTGCACCCTTTAAAAGACAAAAATGAAGAAACCTACATCATTATACTGAACCACATCAAGCACTGCTGCCTCCCTTTTACCTTCAGACGGACATGGATATGAAGCAGAGAACCTGCATCTCCTCCTAGAATCCCTTCCCCCCACTCCCCCCCCCAAAAAAAAAAAAAAAAAAAAACTTTGTCTTTCCCAGCTCCACCTTTTCTGGAGCCACAGACAAACTTTTTTTTTTTTTTAAATCATTTCCCTTAAAGCGTATATATACAAGCAGCTTTTCTAGCTAGTTTAGGTACAAAGTTTGTTTTTATTCGTACTGTATAAGGAAGTAAGAGCTTGTTCCTAGTAACACCATTAAACAAAATAAAACAGCATATTTGGTTATGTTCCCTTAAGACAGTCACCTTTAATACAGAGTTCAAGTTATTTAATGTTTTTTATGACATCCTTTTAAATTATCACCACTTTCAGTATATTTTAATGCATTACACATTATGGATTTAGTATCTTCCCTCCACGCATTCCAATTGAGTTTTCAACAAGAAAAAAAAAAAGAGGGGTTTCCAGGCGAATCAGCCCAAGGTTCTTCCGTACTATACTTGAGAAGAGGACTGCAAGGTGGGAGCACACAGGTATTAACTAAGTTTTACTATTACCTGTGAAAAGCCATGCAAGATTATACAATGAAGTTTGTAACTAGGACTTTATTCACTATGAAGAGTCCAGTAAGCATTAAGCATCCACTACATCGCTTTTCTGGAAATCCAATCAGAAGGCTAAGGTGAAATACGTTACTTCGATATAAACCCAAATAAACGTGAGTACAGAAATTAACGATACAAAGTAAACACTAATGCAGTAACCATTTCTGCTGCTCCCACATTTATAACTTGCGATATACTGCAGGGCTGTTGGCTGTGAAATGCACCTGTGTTTCAGGTTATCAGGTAGAATCCATAGCCCTAAAGAGGATTTGTGCACTCAAAAGCTGGCCTCTACCGATTACAAAAAAAAAAAAAAAAAAAAAAAAAGGAAATGGAGAATTTCCAAAAATTTTCTTGCCCGCGCACCACCGCCCCCAAAAAGCGCTACAAAACCGCATTAATTCCGTAGTTCCCTCGGGAAGCACGCGGCTGGCATCAGCACCGCCGACGCGCTGGGTGCTCCCGCAGCCTCTCTCCGCCCGGGCGGCCCCAGCTGCGCCCGGCCCCGGCCCCGCCAGGCCCGCAGCGCGCCCCCTTCCAGCTGTCACCAGTCCCTACGGCAGCGCCCCAGACCTCGCGGGCTGTTTTATTGTTATTATTGTTGTTATTGTTATCTCTAAGCCTGCCGTTCCCACGGCCCCGGCCGCCCGCCGGGCCCCACGTCCTCCCACCGGGAAGCCGCAGGGCGGCGGCCGGCCGCCTCCCCCGCCCGCCTTCCTCGTTCCCCCCGCCGCCCCTCACCAGCTTGGGCTTGTTCCGGCTCTCCTCCTCCGCGGCGCGCCCGCCCCGCTTCGGGTTCATCCTGCCGGAGCCCAAGGGCTCCTCGCCGCCGCCGCCAGCGCCCGGGGCCCCTTGGCCCTCCATCCTCCCGCCGACTCGGCGCTAACCACCCTTCTTCCGTAGCCGGGGCCGCGTCCTCAAGGCCCCATGGGGCCGCCGCTCGCGCGGTCGGGCGTTTCCTCGTCCCCTCCCCGGCGCAGCCGGAGCAGTTCCTGGAGCCGCTGCCCCGCCGCCGCCTCCGGCCGCCGAACGCCTCCCTCGGCGCAGGCGCGCGCGCAGCGGGCCGCCCTTGTTGCGCATGAGTCGGGGCGCAGCGCATGCTCTGGCAGCGCGGGCGGGAGGGCGCTGGGGTGTGGTGGCGGCGCCCGGCCAGGAAATGGCGGAGCGAGGGGGTGCGGGACGGCGCTGGGAAGGTGAAACCAAGCTGGTTGGTGCCGTGCTGGGGTTGTGCGGAGCGCTCCTAGCTCAGCCCTGCCTCAGACGGGTTGTTGGGAGAAGGAGAGGCCGAGTCCGCTGCCTGGCACGACGAGGAGAGCTGGGGTGGCTGGAGCCCGCTGTGGTAGCAGGGGCTCCTGAGAACGTGGGGCGGCTGGCGATAACTGGGGCAGGAGAGATTCGCCCGTAAACCCCGGCCTCGGCGGCCTCTGCTTCACGCAGCAGCGCTGGGCCCCATGCACAACCACTGACACTTCCCACGCAGGGTTTTTCACGAAGTGATTGTGGCTTCAGCATGTTTCCCTGTGTCTTATTTTAGAAACACACTATGCACAGCAGTTAACTGTGCTGCTGTGACAAATTCAGTTATCAGAAATGAGAGACTTTCTTTTCTCTTAAACTTTGAGAACCCCAGCCTCCCCTTTTTGAGGCTTGTACACATGTTCATGTTTGACAACATCAAAAGAAGCTACTTGAAGTCTTTCCTTACAGTAGAGATTCCCTTGGGCTGGGCCACATGGTTGTCCCTGTATTATCAGAAGTATTATTAAAACAACAAAAAAAAGTTATGTTGGCATAACAATGTATGTTTGTTAAAGTATACCAGGAAAACAAACAAAATGTGGTGGTGTGATGGGACAAGGACAACCCACAAATCTTTGGAGTCCATATCTAGATAAAAACCTGTTACTTCACTGACCTCTAACAAAAGCGTGCCAATTCATGTAATTAAAGCATGCCTGATTCATGAGATTCATGTAGCAGTCTTGCATTTCTTTAGACTCCCCAAGAATAGCTTCAGTACCAGATGAAATAATAATAAAAAAATACAACAGTGGAAGCCTGGAGACAAAATCTGACAATGCCATCTTTCAAATAAAATCCCTGGTCTAAAACTTGTAGGACTCTTAAAATCTGAGTAAAATCTTTGTGGAAGTTTAAAGGCCTTAGACTTAGCCAGCTCAGTGAAGGTACTCAAATCCAAACTTCCCTTGGGCATGTGACTTCTTAGTACACATTCTCTTCTGATCTTATTTTTCTTATTTTCATAGCACGTATTTGGACACAGCTTATGCTACCTTAACTACACGGAATTTCCAAACTAATCAAGTAATCATGAATTTAAGCACTTGTTTCTCATGACAAACAGTAAGTTATTTCAAGCATCATCAGTGTAACATCATTCTACAGCAACAGTTTAACAACAATTTTGCAAGTTTGGGTTAAAAAAAAAAAAAATCGTATCTGTTTTCCTCAGTAAGCTCTAATGCCCATTTGGCTTTGTTTTTGTGCTATCTTAATTGTCTGTATTAAGCAGCAACCATAAGTAGAGGAGAAAGGTAGTCTTTGTAGAGTCAGAGCAAACAATTTCTAATTGCCTGATGTTTCTGCACACAAATTTAGGAGTTTGAATTAAAACTTCGCAGCACTATTTGTTCAGCATAACTAAAATATTCAAGAACATTGTTTTACACAAATAGTCTGAGTTTTCCACAAAGCTAACTGCTTTAGTCAAGTCTTCTCCAGTGGAACTTACATCGGACTAAGCTCTAAGATAAAAAAGCAGCAGGCAAAACATTACAAAAAATACTTCACAGGATTAGCAAAAACAAGTATACATGGCAGAGCTCAAAAGATCAACCAATTGTACATTTAAGCTTGGAGTTAATTTAATTTTAGGTGGAGTAAAACAGATTACATACGTGATCTTTTTAAACAAAAGAAGAGAAAATGCACTGAATTCAGGTTTAGGGACTATGCATATTAAATTGAAAATAAACCCCAAAATATTTACTACTTCAAGGGCTGTTAGGCAGTAGTAGCTGTACCGTGACTAAGTGGAGAAAAGATGTGCAGCCATCAGGCTGCTACTCCACAAGTAGTCATACTTCCTCTTCCTACTGCCATTTGCTGCTCTCCTGGAATAAATGTCTGGTTAGTTAGCATAACTATTTTTTTTCTCTTTCATCTCCAACTTACAAATATTTAGCAAATCTCCCCATAGCGTGCTCAGCTCAGGTCATTGAGTTGTACTTACACTGCTACAGGATTTTCTTTTGAATAGATTTTTATAAATCAAGCACTGCTGGGATGACTTCAGTCTCCTCAGCACAAGTTAAAGCCAACCATATTCTTTTTGACAATATTTTTAGTTATACTCCAGAATTTCAGTATTCCTATTATTTTTTCTTGTTTCAAGGACCAAGAAACAAATATTCAGTATATATAAATTAACAACTTACAAGCATGTAAACTCTGCAAGCAATTTTAAGCAAAAGGAGTGAGGTGATAAAATGCAATGATCCCAGTTAGGAAAATATAAATGGGAAAGCCCCTCTGCAAGAAAATATATAGAACAAACAAAACAACAATATGTAATAACAGCAAACAGAAAACCACAACTGTGCTTAAGGCAACCAGACGAACCTCAGATCATTTTGGCAGTTGGTTTGCAATACAGTGTTTTGGCCCATCTCCGAGAGCAACATAGTATGGCCTGAGGGTGGAAACTAGTAGTTGTACAAATTGTTATTAACTTCACTTCATCTCTGAAGAAAAATTAGTTATACATTTATTAAAAATCGTTTTGCAATATTAAAAATATGTAGCTACAGAAGGTCACTGCTATGTGGGTGGTAACATTTCTTTGTGGTTTCTCATGTAATCTCAGCCACTTAACAACAGCTACATGACAGAAAATGACATCTATATAAAACAAACAAACAAAAAAAAAAAGATTGTCTTACAGCAAAATGATCATTGACTGATAAACATGAGATATTTTGAGCCTCCAACATGGTATTTTATATATGAATTTAAACAAAGCTTTTTGAAGATGACTGTTGGATCCAGCAATGTAAGAACTTAACATTCTTAACACTCTCCCTTTAGACATATGAAAAAATACAGCTGCACAAGTTTACAGAAGCCACATACTGCAAAAATATCTGAAAAAATAAAGGGTTCTGAGTTTATGAGTTATAAATTCAAAGACAGGATTTCCATTTACCAGTGATGACACAGGCTTCTGCTTAAAATAGCCATTCTAAAATAGCTGCAGTCAACTGATCACCAAACAAGCTATTTAAGTTTTAGTCCTTGAAAAAATGTTCTATTCTACAGTGTTGTAGTCTTGAAGAAATAAGTTAACAAGCTTGAAACCTATGTCGTAACTGTAGAGGGTGGCAGAAGTTGGAATGGAGAAAGGGAAAAAAAAAAAAAGGAATTGTTCTGCATATAACCACAAGAGAACACAAACTGTATTTAACTTAACCACAAACAGGAAACATGCTTCTAAGTCACCCACTAGTATGTATTTAAGCTTTTCATCCAAAATCCATATATCATTAGCACAAACACTGTACATCGCAAGATATACCACAATCTTTCAACTACTCATATACAACTGTAGACTTTTTTTCAATGTATTGTTTCCTCTCCTGATCTCCATCATCACAGCAGTCAGTTTTCACTTTCCTGTCCCTGTTAAACGGATTGCAAAGTGATCTGTGTTAAAATTTAGCTTATTTAAAAATGACTTTAACCTCACTCAACAATCCTTGATTTTGCCTATCATAAGGTCTCAGAAATACCTAGCTTTTCTTTTGTATCAGTGCAGGTAAAAGTGCACGTAAATTCCCAATATTATTCAGCTGTTCCTTCCAGGAATTCAAGACCCTTTCTAATCTGGCTCAGTTGCGTAATCTAGGCTCTGCCTGCTGACAAAATTGCTAAATTGTGAGGAACAGTGGAACAGCTGTGTGAGACTATAAAAGAGAGCCAGAGAAGGGGAAAAAAAAAAAAAAAAGAACAGAATTGCAGCTTGAGATTGGGTTGATTCTAGTTTCAGGATTAAAAAAAAAAACAAAAATGCTAACATGGAAGTACTTAAAATCCCCACTGAAAACACTAGGGACTTAATGGAATGTAGTTACATAGTGGTAGTAAGGTTGTGTTGTTGCAAACAATGAAAGTAGTACTTCATCTCCTTTACTTCTGCTTTTTTATTCTCCAAGGATTTTTTCTGAGTGTTTTACAAGCATAGTGGCTGTACTAATCTTCTCATGGTAACTTGTTAACTTCAAGCTATTTTATTACATGTGTTAACCTCGACATTATTTTATTACATTTCGAAGTTGCATTTGTATTCTGTTCAACCCATCTCTTGGTTTGTGGTGGGAAACGTAACAAAGTGACTGAGGCAGTGACGTACAATGTATTTTAATAGAGCTATCAGCTTGTATTATTTAAGTACAGAAAGCAATGTGTACTGGATGTGTTTCCATAGAAAGTGTCAGGATGTGATGTTTTTCATTTCATGACAGCAAAAAAGCTTTTCTGGATTTCATTGCTTTTAGAGAAACCAGTTGATACATTGATAAATGTTTTTGTTTATTTCTGGTCCTTTTTGAGTCTTAGTGATACTTGAAACTGATATTTGTAGGCCATTCTGTGAGTTTACACCTTCTAAGTGGCGTTGCTGTTCTGATTAGCTGTATATTCCTATTTAACAAACCTAATGTAGATGTAAAAAGCTTAATTTTCTTAAAAGCTCGTAAGTAATTGATAAAGCAATTTTGTTAGTATGATTCAAATCTTCATTTTAATCCTTTGTGTTTTAACAGTCTAATCTTAGTATAAGTTTATTAGTCATGGTTAGCCAATTAAATTAATTCCTGAAATTACTTCTTGAAAACAAATCAGCACTTTAACAAAACTAATTGTTTTTCTTCATTTCTAGTAAATGAATGCATGTCACAAGACAGTATCTACAGGTAAGAATCTGTACTTCTAACTTATTGAGTAGTAGTTGCTACTAGTAGCAGTATATTGAGATGAACTGCAGTGTTAGTTTGTAAGTGTAGGAAAAATAGTAAAAGAGTTCATGTAGTGAACTCAGATTCTGTCCTGAAACAATCTAACTGCTACATCCTTCTAATCGAAGGAAGGTGCCATTATCTGAACCTACAAAAAAACAGTCTTTCTTTCAGAGGAATGATGGCAAAAGTATTGATAGTTTTCCAGTCTCTCTTAACAGTGTAATTTAATGATGATATTTTCTTGTTGGACATTGACTGACATTCAGGCAGGCTTGAGTGGGTGTGACAGTTCATACCCTGAAAGGGGATTCCCATTGTTTATACGTTAGGAATAGCAGTCTTTAACTTCTGCATAGACAGGTATTGCAAATTCCTTGTTTCTCTGGATTGTATAAAGCATCATGTTTCCTGCTTGTTTTTCTAGCAATATGCAAGTATATTTATTTGTATCTAGTACCTGGTTAAATGAGCACTGACTGTGAGCTTGTTCCAACAGGCTAAGGCAGGTTAAGAATTTGATGTATCAAAGTTACCCAACATCACCTTTGTCTTACTGAAAAAGCCGTGAGTCAGTATATTACAAATAGCAATGACATCATGTTGCTTAAACTCTGAACTGATTAGTCGGAGTTCATGTGATCCTCAGTATTAAGGCACACCTAAAGAAGCTAACATAGTGGAGCATGCTGTAGGAACTTTGAAAACACTGCCTTTGCAGTACATCTTACAGCGCTTGCTTTTTCCTGTTATCCTTTTAGGAAAGGTCTTTGTGGTTGCCTTTATGACAGAAAAACAATTCTGTAAAAACTAGGCTTCAGAACATAGTACTTGTGTTTTGCTGTGTATTTCTTGTGTGATGAGTCACTAAATCAGTTAATGTAGTCATATAGTCACTTGTTTATGGTTGAACAGGCTCAAGTTAAAAATACTTTAATTATATGAATGCTTAGATAAGGGGAATGACAACTGGGAACAACTCCCAGGTTTCTTTAAAAACTGAGACATTATTTTAAATTTTATAATACATCTTTTTTGAGACTCAGGTGCTATGTCAGTTATGTCATGCTCCCTGAAATCATCAACAGTAACTTCCATAGTCTTCAATAGTATTCTATTTGTTGTCATAGGAGAGCTAATCAACTAAACATTCTTCAGCTGCTAAATACAGCCAACAAGCTGCTTATGAGTCAAGACTCTGGAAGATAATTCTGTTGCATATAGGTACAAACTTCATTGGCTAGCTGTCATGTTCCCTGTGTGAACAAATACCTACAACTTTGGCCTTTCGTTTTGGCATTCTAGGTTAACATTCTGGTGAGCCATGTTTTCAGTAGTTTGTAGTAAGCTTATACTTGTTAAGGACTGCAATTGTCATACAATCATTCTAGAGTATAATGCACAGTCAGCTTGGAAATTTACACTGCTATATCCGTGGCTACTTACTAATTAGCCTTTCAAACGTTCATGAATCTAATTTCCATACAGAGCAGCAGTTCAGGGCAAGTTACTAGATAAACACAGTGATTATCTGAAACCAGAGCTACATAATTTTATAGCAGTTTTGAAAATCTTTGCATTTTGTTGCACTTCTTTTAGGGGGGAACGCTGCATTGTACAATCATACTTTTACTTTAAGGGACGTGAGATATGAGTGCTACTTAGCCTCTTTATAGAGACTCTGAAATTAATTTCTGCCAATTACAGTAGTTATGGAAAAATGAACTTTTTTCTTTTGTCATTTATTTCTGTATCTCCTGCTATAGAATCTGTTAATCTTTAAAAATAATAAAATAAAATAGAAAAGGTGCTCATTGTCAACTGCTTGGTAGAATTCCTTAAATTTAATACTGACTTTGAAAGATAAGTGATCACTCAAGTATGTCCAATGCTCACACTTACTTCTGTGTAAATTTTATGTATAAAATAAGTTATCATAATAAGAAGCTTGCTATCATATTAGATTAGTGGATCAAGAGTACTCTACAGCTAAGCAGCTGCACACTTAATTGAGATAAAGGAAACCATCATTGTTTATTTGGAGCTTTGGAGCATGTTATAACGCTGTTTTTCCTGTATAGTAATGCATAGTCAGTAGCCATGAACAAACTAACAGCCTGATGGATATCAAGTGAGGAAAAAAATTAGTTATATTGGCAACCTGTTTGAGAGCTGTTTTTATCTTAGAGTTTACATTTGTCTGAGATGTACTGACCTGCTTCTTTCAAGAGCTATTAAAATTTCTCCAGTGTGAAGTGAAACTTACCTCACTTCAGAAATACATCTGTGCTGACTCATCAGTGGGGCAGAACTGTTCCATCCTTTAGATCTGTTTGTTATAACATATGCTGAGTTCTTAGCAGCTGCATAGCTTTCCAAACTGTGATGGAAGATGAGAGAAGGAACAGTAGGAGAATAGGAGAACCTAATCTCTGAAGGTTTAGGGATCTTTTGAATGCGGGCTTCCCATAGCTCCCTTGCTTAGAAAAAGTTGATGTTCTTTGGCAATCCCTGGCTGCAGTTCTGTTTTCTAGCTCTCAGCTTCTCCTGGTTTTGGCTGCTCCTGGCATTGCCCATTTAGTCAAGGAATTCACTGTATTGTGCCTTTAATGAAGCCAGTTTTCTTGTGAAATGACAGCACCATTATGCGGTTTTCATGCAACTGGCACACCAAATGCATTCAACTAGTGTCACAGTAAAAGAACATCATTATAAGGGGAGACCAGGGAGGTAGTGCCTTTTTTTTTTTTTTTTGGGGGGGGGGGGAGGGGGAGGGGAATCAAAACTTAAATGTCAAATGTCACAAGCACATGCTGGACCTATGTGAATAATAAAGGACAAGTATTTATAAAAAGAAAGTATATGGACTTTACATACTTTTTTTCTGGGGTTTTGTGTGTGCTTTTTTGTGTATTTTTACTTCTAGCTAAATACGTCAGAATGTAAAAAGAAGTGCTTTCTTAGTAGATAAACTTAACATTATGAAAAAATGTAACAAGTTTACCACACAGCCTGCAGAAAACAGGAAACAGCTTTTTGTCATACTTCCTTTTTTGAAGGAATGCTTCATCATGACACCACTGAATATTAAACATTAATTTGTCAGCTGTGGCCAATGACCAGTTTTGCACACTGAAGTAAATGGGTACAGGCAAAGTGGTTTCAGCTGCTAGAATGGCAAATGTTTTTTTCCGCAATCAGAAAAATTAAGTTATTCGGTTCATCTTTGTGCATCTACAGGAACTAAAAGGAAACTTTCAGTAGTGCCAGTGATCTCTGTACAAATATAAGAATTGCTGTTTACTGGATCTTCAGGTAATGACACCTTATAAGAAAAGGTTAAGTGCTCTGTTTACTTCAGGATCACTGACTGTTGTGTTTTTAATAACACAGCTAAAACAGCAAAATAAATGTCACTGAGCATCAGCTTTATTTTAAAACATTAAAGTGACTGCTTTGTAGAAATGCTCTACTTAAAACACTGTATTTCAGTTGTCTGACAAGTATAAGTTCACGGAATGCTTCTGTTAGAAGAAACACAGGTTTCTGCAGTCAGTTAACAAACTTTGTGCCATGCCTACATTTCAGTTTGAAATGTGTTAGATACTGAATACCAGTGGTTGAGAGCCTCTGACTCTGTGATGTACGCGTTCACTTACCCACTACGCATGGTAAGACACTGTGATTTAAAAGGCAATTTCAGATTTCTATCTGATCTGATTTGTGCATCTTTGAAGTAAAGGGTATTGTTTTAACTTGTATTTGGCAGCAGCGGTATAGCAATTGTTAAAAATAACAGGTTTGCTTTGCGAGTCTTGCATGTAACTACAAATGAGTAGAGTGAAAAGGAGGTACTGTCAGTACCCTTCAAACACTGAGTGATGACTAGTATGTCAATTAAAACATGAGTGAATGCAGCTAATCATGTCCTGTTTTATATTTCTGACGCTGAAACACAGACAAGTCTGACGCATCATAAACACTCCAGAAAAGCTATTAAAGGAAGCTGCATTAGACCTGTTTGTGTGTGGAATTCCTAAAGAACTTGTTTGGTGGGAGTGAGGGAGAATGCACAGCTTCCAAAAGAGATTTTGAAGGCATAAGCATAATGGTATTTATTTTAAAAAAAAAAAAAAGACTCTAAAAACACAACATTCAACAAATGGAAAACATTTATTAGAAAACAAAATGTACATGTATTTTTTTTCTACTTTTCTGAATGCTCTTCTTAATTTAATTAATTTTCACATTAAGACTGAACAAATACTTTTCTCTGCTTTGAAAACAAATGTGCATACATGCTTCATTCTGCATTGGCTCTTCACAGATAAGGCTTTTACTTCCCAGACTTCATTAAGCAGTCAGTTGAGCAAGCTAAATGTGTTCCAAGTAGTAATGGATACTTACTCCATGTAAGTACAACAAGATTATGAGATACTGAAATGCTGAGTACTTAACTGGCACGGTATCATTTATATTACAAATAAATCTATCAGGTAAATAATTCACATGTTTAAAATAGCAACATATCTCCTAGCTCTTAATAGTGTAGTTCTGGGTCACTAGATGTGTTTTTTTTTGTTGTTGTTATTTTCTACTTCAAGCCTTGTATCTTCAGTTCTATCTCTGAGATGATCTTAGCCTTTTCAGAAAATAAATGCCTCCTGTAAGTTGATTTGTTTTTTTTAAGCCACAATAGAAAAGAAAAGCTTTCATCAGAATATTTGTGAAATACAAGTACATTATTTTAAGCTAGTTTACACACATTAAGTGTTTGTTTTGTAACATTCTAGGTTGTTATGCTTAGATAATTTTGCTAACCTTGCCTTGTTTTCTTCAAGTTCAGACTGCAGTTGTTCAAATATAAGCAAGCTTAGATTTAAATAAGTCTTGCTTTGAGAACTTTAATGTCACTAAAATTACAACAAAACAAAGGAAATAAAAGGAAAAGTAACTTTATGAGTAGCAGAATTCATGAAGTCTGGCTTTGTTAAATTTGCAATTCACATTGTAATATCCAACGTATAAACTTTGCAACTTTGTCAGGTTTTAAAGGCTTTTGAAACTTTTGAAAGGTATAAACTTTGAGGCATAAAGGACAAATCTATTCTATTGCTTTTTCCTTGCAAGTACAATTTACCATGGCTTTTTTCACTATCTTGCTGACTATTTTCAAAGACACTGTAAAAGTTGTCTTCTAAGATTTTCTTTAAATTGGAATGAGAATTTAAAATAAAAGGAAGAAGAACACAATTTCTTTCTTTGTAACACTAGTAGTTCAAAAACTTAGGTAAGGAAGTTCTTCCTGATAGTAATCCAACGAGTTCTGGTCTGGCAGAATCAGCAAAATGTTTGTACCATAAATTGGATAGGGTTTCTACTGTCTTATGTTATTTGCTTATAATGGTGTTTTCTAAATAATTGAGGATAACTTGTGTTTTTTAAGAAAACAAAAAAAAAAACACTTAATAAGCAGTGATAACACTAATACATATCACAACGAATAATATTGAAGATGATCTGACCTTCATTAGTGTTCATGTTACTATCTGAAGCACATTCTCACTTATTTTTCTCATAGTGATCCAAGAACTTTCTCTGGATTTAATATTGTTGAATGTACTGAGTCAACAATAAGAATGCATTTATTTATTTTGCCCTCACTTTTAATTAGGTTGGATATACAATCCCAATATGACTTGGGTACTTTATCATAATGAAAGATATGTAATAATGTCCTGAAATACAGAGCCAGAAATACACATGAGAAATGAATCAACTCACCTGTGTTTTGTAATTCATGGACAGTGAGGGCGATTCATAGTATGTGAAGACAGAATGGATCACCTTGGAGTTTACCCTAAGTACATCAATGAGGCCTTGAGATACTGTCCCAGTCAGTGCATTAGCTTGTTTTTAAAAGAGGATAAGAGAAATCAACTGCATGGGGTCAGTGTGGGAGGGGGAGAATAGAACAGAGGGGGTAGGTGACACATTCCATTTAAAAAATAATTGTTCTATAATCAAATAATGAAAATAAAGAATATATTTCCAAGTCAATCTTTTTGCTGGTGAGGTTATTTTTTTTTTTTAATTTAAAGCTTAATTTTTGATTGACTTTATACTTGAAAAGCCAAATTCAAACCCTTGGAGGAAGACCTTGTATACCAGTAAACAAATTTTGTTTTCTAAAAGCAGCGCATGCATACATGCATGTTCATGTGAATCACCTTTCATTTTCCCTTCCATTTCCCTTTAAGTTTTCTTTGATCTAATAAGTGTACTTCTGTGTATATCTTGGACTTGTATGTTGTTGTGGCTATTACAGTAAGAAAAATTAATACCTGAAAATGAAAATTGCTGCACTAGATGAATCCCTGCACCATATTGACTAGATAATTTTTCTTTAAAATAATTAGTTTTCATAGTGATAAATATATTGGCTATTACAACTGAAATAATAAAGGTATTTCTTCTGCAATCACTGAATATAAATCTTCTCTGGACTGTGTCTAGTTCTTGCTAACTGTTAAGGCTCAGTTAGGACATTGTAATACTTTTGAAAGAAAACAAGCTTTATTATTTCACAACTTCACTTTTAATCTCTGGTATTTTTCTTGATTTCCAATTTTGAATTGGTATCAATAAGCTCAAGTGTTTTTGATATCTAAGTCTGAGTGAAGCATGTTGAATTGCTTTCCCTGAGTGTTCTTTGAATACTCTCTCTATAGTTGCATCTTCCAAGATCAGGTCTCTCATATTATTTAACTTTCATAGTCATTTTGAAACAATGAAGTTGTGCCTATTTGCTGCTTCTGGTGCCCAGAACGTGAGGCTCTAGAATACAACAAAGGATGTGCAAATACTATAACCGTCTTACTTTGTGTAAGTAGTCACATGATTAAAAAAAAAAAACAAACACACATTTGCTTATTCAAAAACAAGTTACACAGATGAGAACGTCTGCATACTGAAGCATGGTTGACAAGGGCAAGGGTTCATTTGTGGTATCTTTTCTACTGCACCCCAAAATAACATTGTCTATCTATTGCCTATTTGAGTAAGGTAGGTGCGGATGGATTTCACTACTGGAAAGTAACAATTTTTGATAGTAAATTCTGTGGGGGAAAAAAATGTTGTAGAATAGTTACTGCATATAGATACTTCACTGACAGTTTTAGGTACTGAATAACCACACTGATCAAGTTATTGCAGGGTGCCTCATACTTTGTAGAGTAGTTGTAAGTATCTGTGTTGTTGGCAGTGGTTTTAGAGATGTTTAAAGTGACAATGAAAAAGATTATCTTTGCAAATGGCTACCTCAATACACTAACAGAAACTGGTGACATGATCTCTTTAAATTATTTTTTTGTACTTGCAGGCTAGCTCATTTTATTTGAACAAATTTCTTCCCCAGCTGATCAAATGTTTCCAAATGCTAGCTTGTATTTGCATGTGTGTTGCTAAGATAAAAATAATGACATGGGAATAGGTGAAAATGCAAAAAAAAAAAAAAAAAAATAATAATAATAATAATAATGATGATAATAAAAAAATTTGATTGCACTCATTGGATCACTAACTTGAATTAGATATAGTGGATGATTTATACTTACATATCATACATTTATAATTTTCAATGGAAAAAATATTCCCAGCTGCTGTAGTTTTCCAAAACAGATCTCTCAGCCATATGGAAATGCAAATTGCAAATTCAGTGCACAACAGAGTAATCCCTTGAAACAGAGCAACCAATTGCATTAAGCAACCACAATTAATATGCTTAAAACTCATACAAAGGAACTTTATATTTAGCTTCAAAGAGCACGTAAAAATAATTTTGCAGTTATGAACTGTGGATTACTTAGCAGTATTTTACTATACACAGGATTTTCTTGTGGTTTACCTAGGATGATGATGATGTTAACTATAGCTACTTCAGGTGGAAGGACTCAGAAGCAATGATGGACATCTTAATCATTATTTTACATGTGAAATGACTTCTGATCTTTAAGTATTGCCTTATACTAAGAAAGGAATCTTTCCACCCAACTGCAGCTAGTCCCACAGCTGTGGCAGGTTAATTTAATTCTAGTTATTTCTTCAGAAGTGGAAGAGGCCAACAGTGCAAAGAGTTTCATTCTGTGCTAATATCAGAAGACTTTCAAATAGTAATATATTTTATTAGCTAATTAATAAATAGCTAACTTAAAACAAACAAGCAATATGGCCTTTCTAATACATTAACTTGCTCTGCAGTCTGAAAAGTTAGGTGATTTTTCCTTGGCCATAATTTACTTGTGGAGGTTGGCCCCAAAGTTAGGGCATACAGACCTAGCATTTTCAGTTTCTCCAGTTGAAAACTGATTCAAATTTGAGAGTGCCAACTATTTCTACTCAGCGTTGTTTCATGCCAGATTTTTCAGTTTTATTTAATGTTGTTAGATGTTGCTCTATACATAACACATTGAAATGCAAACAGGGTACCATTGCTGTACTAGTTATTCTGTGAAATAGAATTTTCACTGAATTTTCCTTTTCATGAATGTGCTAGAAAGCACCAAGTGCTTCCAGGTTCTGGCAATATTTCAAAATAATGAAATAAATACATTTCTAATAAGAATATTCTGAGGAAAATTCAGATGTTCCCTAACTAGTGGCAGTAATATTGTAGCAAACTTTAGTGTTGTGAATAATTTCAGAGAGACATGTTCTTTATTAAATAATGAATTGCCATAAACACGATTAAAGATGATATATGTGAATTCATTTTCAGTTTGTTTGTTTAATCATGTCAGAATCCTGCTAGTTATGGAAGATCACTTCGATACTCAGTTATTTATGTTAGAAACTCCAAAATCTGCTATCCAGACTTAAAAGTGCCTCTTCAGTTGGTCTTTATGAATTTACCATTATAGTCCACTGCTTTTATGCTAATGGCATTTTTGCCTATTTTGTGTAGTGAAACTTTATTTTAAGCCCTACTAGAAATTGCTGTGCTTAAGAAATAGTGTGTTC
Source organism: Anas acuta (assembly GCF_963932015.1). NCBI lineage: Eukaryota > Metazoa > Chordata > Aves > Anseriformes > Anatidae > Anas > Anas acuta. The sequence continues at coordinate 16,034,114 of NC_088991.1, forward strand.
CAGGAAGTAATGTGAACATAATGTAATTAAATGAAGAAATATCTTTATCTTCCTGAAGGTAAGAGTAGAACTGAGTCACAAATGGAGCCAGTCAATGGTACAGAATAGCATTGCCTTTAGGTATTTATAAAGTCAACAAGGTAATCAAAGATGAAGCAGAAACTGGAAAAAAAAAATCTAGAAATGGTTTCTGACACTTGGAGATTGCGAAGTCATTACGGTTAGAATGTGTCACAAACCTGCTGTAAGACACAAAGTACAATTTTGACAAGGTTATATACCTTTGGAGGGAGGTACAAGTTGGTAACACAAACACCTGTATTGGAGAGGCAGGAGTGTGTTTGTTTTGCCCACACACATTTATCTTCTACTGAAAGAATGTTCATTTCTGTTGAATAAATTCTGATTTTGACCTTTATCAGCATGAAATGGAAGCCGAGTTTCTATGCAGTGTGAAATATACAGTAAGAAGACTGTCTTCTGTGCTAAAATCAGGTGTTGGTGCAAGCTGTGTAAAGTCAGTGCAATATATTCTCTTACAGCTTTTCTAATTGAGAATAGACATTTTCATAGTCATCACCTAAATCTCCTTATATGCAATGCTTTCTTTGTATCTTAAGTCCCTTACAAACTCAGACAATACATAGTGCTATTGATGTGTTTGAATATGTAGATACTTAATCATCTTTATTCCAGTTGCATGGTTCCATAGTTTGTTTTAATTATTGATGTTTTCTCTGTTATGTAGTGGCTAGGGGCAAAATTAAAAACTTGTGGCATGCTTAGATAGTCTCTCCACAAATTAGTATAAGTGCATGTGGTGGTTTTACCATGCTGGGCAGCTAAACACCGCAACTGCTCTCTCACTCCCCCTTCTTAGATGAGGAGGGGAAGAAGTAAAGCAAAGAACAACTCATGGGTTGAAATAAGGATAATTTAATTAAAGGGAAATAGTAATAATAATAATAATTAAAGAAAGATTATTATGAACTAAACAATGTAACTCAAGGAGGAAAAAAAAAGAGGGGAAAAGGAAGGGGGAAAGGAGAAAAAAAAAAGAGGAAAACAAACAAATGAAACAAATGAAGGCTATGTGGAAGTGCAGAGGAAAGAAATTACTCTCTACTTCCCACAAATGAATGATGATTGGCCACGTCCTTGAAGCAGGGCCTCAACACACGTAGCCAGTGCTCGAGAGAAGGACCGCCATTTCCATGAGAGCCCACCCCTCCCCTCTTCTTCCTGTTTCCACCTTTTATTGCTGAGTGTGACATCACATGGTATGGAATATCCTTTTGGGTGGTTTAGGTCAGCTGCCCTGGTGATGTTTCTCTTCTCACCTTTTGCCCACCCCCTAGGAGGGTTAGAGAGAGGCCCAATGCTGTGCCAGCACTGCTCAGCAGCAGGCACAACACTGGTGTGATAACACTGCTGTTCCAGCTACAAGTGCAGAGCACAGCACTGTATGGGCTGCTGCAGGGAAAGTTAACATTCCAGCCAGACCTAGTACAGTGCATGGAAGTTAATCTTAGAAAGCAGACATGTCTAAAGAGTACAAAATCATATAAATACCCTAATATAAATTATTAGGGTGACAGAGAATACTAGATAGGTTTAATAAAGAGAGGTATATAGCATCGTGGTCATGATACTTCCCTTACTTGGATCAAAACAGACTCACTCACTGAAGTAGTGTAAAAGCTGTTCTTACAGAACAGCTGAGCTCTCTGCAGCACAGAACTGCATAAAGAATTAGATCATAAGTGGGGAAGTTACAGATTATCATAATTTATCATAATTTTCATGCCTCTCTCTCAAGTTTTCCAGTTTTTAATGTCCAGACCTTGGAACTTTCCAAACATCATGGGAACATAGATTTAAATACCAAATAGGATGTTTGTTTTTGTGTTTACTTTTACATGTATAAATCCAGGACATATTTATGCAAGTCTTGGTGTGCTATTATGGACCATCAAACTGCCATGCTATTTCCTGAGTCTGTAGAGAAGACATTGGTGTTAACAGTGATTTACAGATAACATTGTGATTTATGTCCCCAGGAGCTTTGTTAGAGAGGAAGTGATTGTGAAACAGGAAACTGGGCATTGTATAAAAACATCCATAACTAAGTCACTGGAGAAAAAAGCTACAAAGAGTAATTTATGAAATGTATTGCTCTTTTTTTGTATAAAAATGTATTTCTCATTGTGTGCAGCCAGATGTTCTAATTGTTGATAGTAATACGAGCGACTAATTTGATTTAAAACTGACTTTTTAATTGAACCTTAGCACTCAAGTGGAAGAAAAAGAAATCAGTAACAGAAGTAGCAATACTTTGGTGTGATCAGGGTTTGGTTATCTTTTCTGGATTGAAAAAACTTTTAAGCCAAGGAGAGAAAGAAATGAATGTGAACAAAAGGAATGTTCAAACTTATGTAAGCATATAATTGTCTTGTATTCAAGAGTTCATACATGCTTAGCATTAGTAATCGGGAGCAAGTATCATGATGTTTTGCTCTATAGTGAAATCTTAGTAAAAAGCCATGTGCAAAAGCTGTTTTATGTTGTCTAGAACTAACCTAACCTTATATAATCAGAATGAAAAGATTGCTTGTACATCTTATTTTTTCCCACCTTTTTTAATGGTTTAGCATATATCCATAATCCATTTCTTTTTGACCAAATTCTTCTAACTCTTCTTTATTCTTCCTAATGGCATACAAGCTGAATGGAATCCTTAAATAGTTCTGAGGATGACAATCATAGCAATGATATAGCAATGGGAAGGAATTGCAAACTCTTCTGCTTACATTGCTTGAAGGTTTGGGGTGGGCGTAGGGTTGATAGCTTAGTTACTAAACTGGTGAATAGATGAAGTGTGGTCACTGGGGAGTAGAAGATACTCAGATAAGTATATCCACTTTGATTTGGGAATATAGTTTTTCTTCCTTGGGTGACTAGGCAGAACAAACAGCATATTAAAACTCTTGGGAAAACTGCTATTAAGAAAACAACAAGCAGTTTGCAAGGGAAGCTAGCCTTATTTAAAATCTAAGAAGGGAGAATAAAATGAGTGTAAACTCAAAATGAAAATCTGAAGTTGATCTTATACACTCAGCTGAAGCTACCAAACTAATTGCTAAGCAGCTGAGGACAGATGCATTTTCATACGAATGTTAGTTCGTAGTCTATGTCAGGTTGAAGACTGCCAGCCAAATTCCATATATTCGAAGGGATAAATTTCCTATTTTTTTTTGTTTATTCTCCTCTTCTCCCTTGAGAATGGAAGAAAACATTCTGTCTTTGAAAAGAATAGTTTATGAAGACAATATTATAATGAGAAAAAATGTTTAGCCCTTATCTAAACTTATTAAGCCTGTCTGAAATTAAATCTGCTTGTTTTACAGACTGAAAAGGTGAAGGCATAACTACACAATTGTTGTCATAGAGCAAGCTCTACAGCAATTGCCATTTAATAAATATATCAATATTTATGGAGGGAAGAGTTAGAGTAATGAGGAAAGGCTCACCTGTCTGATCTGAAATTGGTTAGAAATAAGGTTAGAGAAAACTATAGATAATTTTGTCTCTCCTTGCTTTTTTGAGCCCTGGAACAGAATACATACATTGTTTTTCTATTGTGAGTGGTAGACTGTTTAAACATTTTCTCTTTTATTTGAAGGAAAAAGCAGATTAAATTAGCAGGATAATCAGTTGTAGAGAAGAAAAGTTATTGTTTAAGTTGGTAAAGCTCTTTCCAGTGTTCCCAAACAAGAAACTGTAGTGTTCTGACATTGGTTGGAGGAATGAATGCGAAACAAAACATTTGAGCTGCACTGGATTAGAAGGAGGTTTTAATGCTGAAGTCTGTTTTGTTAGGTTGTTGGTGCTCCCCATTCCCCTGCCCCCAGGTACCTATCTAGGCATTGAATATTAGTCTTTCTGGGATTTCTGAGAAAATGAAAGCTGTAGGAATAATTCAGATTTGCTCTTCAAAAGATAGGGCAATATCTGCAACTTGACTTCTGTTCTTGAATTATGTTGCTTTTTACAAGTATGACAGCTTTATGGCATAGTAGTGTTCAATATGGGAATGATTTTAGGTCAAGCCAAGTCACCAATTTGCTGCAAAATGGACTGCTTCTCTAACAGTGATAAGAGCCTTGACGTAGCGACATTGGTTCAGCTGTTCAAGCTGCTTCTCTCCCAGCCCTCCCCCCACCCCTTGTACTTCTATTGCTTTGTAGGAACTCTCATGGTTTTCCTATTGTCGAGTGAATGCACCTTCTTAAGGCTGCTAACAGACACTTCTGTTTGCCTTTGTATTGGCCTGTGATAAGAGCTTTGGGATGAGTGAATGAAATGTACATCCCTTGTGTAACTTTTCTATATCTATTTAAGCTTATTAATTTTTATGTACCTAAAGAGAAACAACATCTCTTTGTGGCCTTTTAAATTTTGGATGAAGGATAGTAAAACAAATGGGAAGTCTCATCAAGGCAATTGGTTTAGTTTTACTTCTATTTATCAGAGTTAAAGGACAAGAAGGCAAATATGTTGAACTATTTTAAGTATAGAAAATGAAAGGATCAGGGAAGAATTAAGCTTTATAACTTTGGGAAAAAAATATCCCCTTCTCTCTTAATCCGAATTAAAATATTAATGCCAAAACTAAAAGTCCCTTGCAGAATCATCATTTATGTGCATCGTTCCTTCCTCCTGCCGCAGTACTTCAGCAGGCTCCAACAATAAACATCACTTGATGAGAGCACTACAGAATTCTTCAGTGATTTCAGCATCTATACTGTCCTGTATAATAGGTCATAGCTTTGAAAAGCATATTTGGGAAAGTACTTATTGGAGCTGAATCATAAAGCGTTCTTACATGTGGTAGTGAATTCTGCTAACGCTTTAATGTTAAATTTGGGGATGTGCTGCTGCCCTCTACTGTCTGATCCACGAGGAGTAGGTTTTATCTAGTGAAGCATGCAACAAAAATATTCTGAAAAGAACAACCTAGGCTTAGGAGCAAAGAAAGAGGATTCATATTAGTCTCCTACACGAGAAGGATTAAATCTTTTACCTGCATCATAAAATCACTTTCTTCTGTAAAGTGACTAAAATTACGGCAGTTTTGGAAAAGTGAAAGGACACTAAACCCATTAATATTTTAAGCCATTTCATGTCTACTAGTAACATTGATGCTAAGTATTAGCAGTAAATCACAGAAAGCATGCAATAAAGTATTTGAATTTTTCAGGGAACACTTTCATCCAATGTAGAATCCATGAACCATATAGCCTCTGAATGATATTAAAAACTTATCTTTCAGCTTAACTTTGTAATAAAAGAATCTAAATGCACCTTTAATTTCAAAGGAGAACGTAAGAACATAAATCTCATTCTCTGATTTAGTGCAAAACCACACAAATTTCCTGGTTAGTCACAGTATGCAAGATTAGAACAATAGATGCTTACTTTTCAATTGTAGTAGCTTCTCCATGAAAAGAGTGACCAGTAATAGTAATAATAGTAAATGGTGGTAGTCTAACATAAATGTTCAAAGACACTTGTTCAGTTTTACTGCATTGACAGTGTGGGGCTTTCACATACAAAGCATTTACATATCATGGTGTGTTCTTTCAAGAGGTTGAGAGAGTTCTGTGTTTAGGACATAATATTTTTATTCTTTAAATTATGCCATTTTGCCTCTATCATGTGTAATATTGAAGATTCTTCACTTTTGTAGCTACGGATGAATAGCTCGAGGCACCCTTTTTTCCCTTTAAAATGCAAATTCTTACATTAAATTGTTCTGAGCTTCTGAGAGGCTGCTCAAGTTAGCTTCCTTGAGATGTGCAGAAACTTAACGTGTTCATGCAGGAACATGTTCATTCAGCTGTGTCCTTTGCACTTTCCTTATGCAGCTGTTATCCTGCAGTAACAGGAAGAAGGTTGACTGCTGCTATTGAGTGCACGTTAAAAATCTTTGGCAGGATTTATCAAGTAGTTTATTAACTCCTGTGGTGGATTTATATAAATTTTTGTGTTGTGGACCTATTTTAAATTCTCTGTAACATCTCAAGATAAAGATTATCATTTTGAGCTTGAGCTTTAAGGCCACATATAGAAATGCTAGAAATGCATTCTCTCCCCTTATTCACCCCTTCAGAAAATATTAATACTTTTAAGAAATCCTTCTTGTATAGGTACATCTCTTCAAACACACATCCTGTTCCCTAACACCACCATCTCTTCTGTCTCCATCTACTTGCCACTTACTTCTGACAATGAAGTTCTGACCGGCACACAGTGGGTTTCCTTTTTATTCCCTTTTCTTCCCACTCTGTAAGTAAGAACCAAGGAAAGTTGTAAAAGCTGTAAAAAAAAAAAAAAAAAAAAAAAAAAAAGGCTTATTTTTGAAGTTATTTAATGTCATTTGGATGACGAACTCTATGAGTCAGTTTTTAGCTGTACTATCAAAAAAGATGGAAACGAGGAGAAAGTGAGCAAGGTGGATAAAGAACATCTGTGAAATAAGATTTTGAAAATAGGACAATACTCATTAGAAGAAAAAGTAGATCTGAATTCTAAATGTTTTCCAAACTGGAGAAAAAAAAGACTGCTATGATTTTGGCCAAACCGATTAGTTGGCTTAACTGATTTCTGTGTTTCCGTTGAGGTAAGAAGAATAAGGCCTAATGTAAAATAAATGTTGGCATGACAGTTCTTGTTTGAAAGTGATGATAATGGTAACTGCTGTGAAGTGACCAGCTTAATGGAATTTTTTTTCTCCCCATTACTTTGAGTCTAAATTTGGGTGACAAGAACACTATAACCTGGTACATACTGGTTTATCTTATGTTTGTCAGATTTTATTACTTCTAGTAATGTGCAGTTGCTACTAAATATTGACACCTCATTGTTGCTTTCAATTTAAATGTCTTTGTAAGAGAGGAAAGACATCAGGAAAAAACAAAATAATTTTCTTACTTTGCATTTATTTATTACTGAATGGGTTGAAGCCAGACTTCCTTTTCTGTATTTATATGGTTGCTTGATACATTAGCAGCCTTAACTATATCTATATATTTTTACAGGAAAACATGATGATTTAGAATGAGCTGTGTGAAGAATTACTGCCAGTGCATGTACACGTGTAAATCCATTACCAGATTACAGTTTTGTCCTTTTTAATTGTCTGGAATTCTGGGACAAACATTACTTTGTCTTGCAGAAAGGGTGGTGGCGGTGTTCACATACATGCACACTGATGATCAGCTACCTTAAATTGGCAAAAATAATTAGGCTTCAAAATGTTTACTTGAAGTAATTAACTGAAGACTTAGGAAAACAAATGGTAGCAAAAACTGATGATGTATTCTGTGAATAAATGTTAAAAGTAATGTAGGTGACTGATGTATTTCTGTTTGTAATGCAGAACAGAACAACCCAGCTTGAATTATTTCTAGATTTCTGCCAGGTTTTATAGATCAGATTTAGTTCATTAATGTAAGACATCTTTAAACCCCGTTTTCTCTCAGTCCCTGGAGGTGTGACACTGCATTACATACTCATTCTGCTAGGCACGATGGGGAATTGCTAAAATACTTGGCATGAGGATAGGAATAGCATTTCTTTCCCCAAGTTTAATTTAGAAACAGTTTTCATAGGAAAACTTGCATTAAAATAGGTGTTACACATTTAAAAAAAAAAAAAAAAGGAAGCTGGAATGGCTACTTCCACGTTATAGTCTTATCCATAATGTACAGGGATGCTCCTGGGACATGGATCAGGTACCTGTTGAAAATAGCCCTTTGGCCAGATGAATACTTTTTTTTTTCTCTTGCTGTACCAGATGGTACAAGTGTAAGACCTGATGGCACATAGCCCTGCACTTCCTGAAATGACACTGAACTTTTTTATAAATTTCTAATATGTGAAATTGCAAAAGGAAGTTTGGCCAGTCTATAAATTGCCAGTACTCAAACAAAGAAAAATTAACATATAGTCACAGAAGTGCTGACTATTAACAGTCCTCCTTGATGGAGGAGAAAATATTCTTGTCAAAGTTCTTGTCAGATTAGCAAAGCTATAGAAAAGCATTAGATGTTGCTATAAAGAAACCTTGGGTGAGAATGCCAAACCTGAGCTTGAAACATGTAGTGGGAATTGTGTACTTTACATAAAAACTAAATGACCTTGTTAAAATTTTACTAGTAACACTTCAGCTGCTTTGTGAGCTAACTCCACAAATTGTAATTGCTGAAGTTGCTTCTATATATAAAGTCTATCTATGAAGTTCGGAGGCCTTAAAAAATTCCTCAGTGTTATGGAATGAATTATATAATGGAAAAATACTTTTTTTTTTAATGTGTATTAATAATTTACTCCCAATGTCTGAGGAGTTGAAGATTTAATGAAAACTACGATATTGTGGACTTGAGCAGCAATTATGATCACAATGTGTTCATGGAGATGAGTTCAAAAATGGAAATTGTATTTGTCAATTCAGTTCTAGTAAATGGATGAGTTTTGCCGGATAAGTTTATTTGGTAGCATGAAGTAATTTAAGTTCTTAATTCACCCTAGTAGAACAAAACTTACTACAGTAACTGTCTTTCACTCAGCATACTGATTAATATATTATACCTTCCTTCCCTTCCTTCTGACTCATCCTCTGTTACCCGCATTAAGTAGCTCCTGAAACATGAAGTGGCTAATGAGTGAATAAATCTGTATCAATAACATACTGTATTTTGAATTTCATTTCTGTTGAGGCTAGGAAAGCATCTGTTCCAACACAAAATGTTGGCTACATTTAGTATGTGTGAAGATACAATGAAAGTAATCTTCAGGCTTTCATCTCAGCTTTGGTGGACTACAGGGATAAGAGGCATGGTGTTTATGTTTGACCTTTTGATGACAAGCCTCACTGAGATTCTCAGAAATGGGAGGCAGTGGAATAAGAATAACTGGAGAAGTTGCTTTTTGCTTAAAGCTTATTACTTGGTTTACACATTAGTATTAGATAGAATGGGAAGAACAGTAAAAGGAGAGTTTTAAAAAAACAAAACAAAACAAAAAACACAAAAAAAACAAAAATAAACTGAGCTCTGTGGAACTGTAGAATGTTACTATAGATAGGTTGCAAGACAAAAGAGCTGTCTTGGCATGTTTATGGCTCAAAGATGTGCAGCCTCATCTGCAGAACTCCTTTCTATCCTAAGGAGTTTTCTTAGGAATTTCATACTTCAGCTAGCACACTAAAATGTAGGTTTAATCACTGCATTTTGTCTCAATTTTTGATTTATCATTTTGGTCTGTCATGACCCCATTTTCTGTCTCTTAGCTTGGCTCTTAATTTCCCACATATGTGGTTATTGGAGTGATTTGTTGAGAAACATAAACCTGTATTGGTTGGTTGGGTACTTTTGGACATGTGACATATGCAACAGCAAATATCAAAACTCAGATGCTGAAGTCCCACGTGGTACATGCTATCTAATGCTTAGCTGACCGCTGTTGATTTGGAAGTTTCCAAGCTAACTGCATGACATCTGCAACATGTTTATTTTCATGGAATTTTGTGAGGCTTTAGCAAAGGAAGAGATAATGTTTAGTGTGTTAAAACACTAAACACAGTGGGTTGTCTCTGTATCAGGTCTTAAAACAGTAAACACAGTGGGTTGTCTCGGTATCAGATCTCATGCAATAGTATTTTGCATAGGGAAAAACATAGCAAGAATAATTCATCAGTTCATTGCTTAGATTTATTATGTGAAATAAAAACAAAAATCTGTCTTGACTCTCTAGTAGTACTGTGATACTGGAGAAAAAAACTGTTTCTCAGCAGTGGAAGAAGAAAATGATTCCTTCTGTTCCTCTGAAGTAGAAGGGTACTCAGTGGCTGGCAGTGAATGAGCAATTCCATTGTGAAGAGGGGTCGTTTTATTTTATTTCCTGTTATGGTAAGAAAATTACTTTTTTCAAAGTCACATTTTACTTCACGATCAGAGCTTAGCAAATGTTCTTTGGTTTCTTTAACTTCTCAGTTGTGCTTGAAAAATTCTTATTAAGGTCTGCCTTCAAAATGTTGCCTTCTCTTTTATTCAAAGAGTTAGCTGTGCTCAGTCATGTTAGAAAATAGGAGCATTGCTGGATACTTTGACTTTTTCCCTCTCCATTATTCAGCAGCCCGCAAATGTTGACTTTAAATAAAGACAGTATAGTCCTTCGTGCTGTGAAACTATTAGATTGAGGGATCATTTGCTGCACAATTGACAATTTTTTATAAAATCCTAATTTCCTTTGCTGCTACTTTTAAGAGAAATGTTGTTTAGTATTCCCTCTTTTTCAGCCCAAATAAAAGGATGTAATGATGAATGATGTTTTTCTTGGAAGTTAATTTTTCTGTTCTACCATCTTTACTGCAGGCCATCCAGTTCTCATGTTATCTTGTAGTTTTGATTTTCATCACATTTCTATACATAAAAGTGGAATCTTAACTTTACTACTTTTCTACTTTTAGCAGTAAACTTCATCATAGTTACTTCACTCTTCAATGCAGTGCAAAAACAGAAACATATTTCATTAAGTGTTATTGGTTGTTCTAGGCTTTTTATGGCCTGGAAGAAGCAATGGGACTGCTCTTTGGATAGAACTTTGGAGCTAACTAATGAGAGTTCTGGGGTAGCCTGCAGTCATAAATACACTTGCCAATTTAACTTTTGGACAAGTAAACATGCCCTTCATTTTGAGAGTGTTAAGTTAATTCGTCTTCTCTCTTCTTACATAGCTTAATCTCTCTCCTGTACCATCAAATGACAATCTCATACATTATTAATCCCATTTGATGTTAAGCTGTACAAAAAGTTCTGCTTGCTGCCAAGGTTCAAGATTATAGAGCATTGCCTGTGGTTTGTGCTGTGATGCTTGACTCTCTAAGGAAAGCAGAGAAACTGTGGAAAGGTAACACTGATTTTAGTTTAACACTTGATCTCTGCAAGCATGTAGAGGACAAAGTTCTTCAGGAAGAAGTAAGGGATGCTGAAAAACATCATCCAAAAGTAGCTGTTGAACTGTTCTGAGAGGACTTGCTTTGTGTAGTTAAGCATGGCACTTACCCTCTGCAAGCCAGTTGTGCTATAAGAGTAGCTGGGCCAGTTTATCAATACTAGAGCTTCTGTAGTAAGTCTTCAGAACTTGCTGGTGATTACTTGTAATCTTCCAAATAATTCTTGTAGTTTAGCAGAGATGAAAGTTTCTAGTTTGTTGTGTTGTGTGTGCCCTCTAGGTAATAACTTAAACAATTTAAAGGAGAAGGAGAGTGCACTTATTTAAGATGAACCAAACAAAATTTGTGTGTCCTTCTGGTAAACAGTCTAGGACAAGCTGGTAAGTAGTGAGTTCACTACTCCAGGGAAGGTGCCTGCCTGGAGCAGAGGGCACAGTGGGACGCCAGTCTAATAGAAGCATTAAAAAGCACTGTGTGAGATATTCTTGTCAGCTGCTGGGATTTTCTGCACTGGAGAAAACCATGTACCCATCTATCTCCCCATGGAAAGAGAGGAGGGTGTCTTAAAGACCTTGTGTTCTGGGTTCTCTCATCTAGCAATTCTCAGCTTCTCTGAGTTTAGAATTTTCTTGTTCTAGTTCTTATTTTTTTAAAATTTATTTTTTATTTGTTATAAAGTAACTGTACTTCTCATTCTTCAGTGTGCTGGTGGAAATTCAAGGAGGAATTGCTAACGTATAGTAAGAGGTGGGTAAAGTGGCAGGGAACTCTTCTTTTATCATGAGGGAATCAGTGTTAATAAGTCAGATCAGTGATTTTTATTTAGTCAAAATAAAAACACCAAAAACATATGTTTACTTGCTTTACCAGCTTTCATAAAATTTTGGAGAAAAAAGGTTGCTGCCAAGCTTTCCAAGGGGAATATTTCACAGAAGTATTTTAACCTTTATAGCTTACAAAACCAATTGGCTTCTTTTTTCTTATAAAGTTTTTTTTTTTTTTTTTTTTTTTTTTTTTTTTTTTTTGCTGAGATTCTACTGCAGCAAAGCTTTAGATGTGAGGAAAAATACCAGCTCTGAAAGAAATGACTGGACTGCCTTCTAGTGGTTTTGGTTATAGGCTACTCTTTACAAAAAAGAACTCATCTCTTCAAGTAAATCATATTCCAGATTTAATAAGCTCCCCCCAGAATCTTAGTATTGAACAACTAAAAGTGTATTCTATGATATTTGCTCTTTAAGAAGCACAAGGCAGATCATACTAGCCACTTAAGGTGGGCTGGTTGCGTAATCTTAAGAGAAGTCCTTTAACCTGTTTCTATTATTTTGGGTAGTATAGAGGCATCTACTGCTACATCAGGAGAGGTTAATTTTAAAATAAATGGCTCAACTTTTTAATTCCTTTGGATAGTGTTTAAAAAAAAAAAAGTGATAAAGTCCCAAGGAAAGTAATGTGGTGTTAATCATTTTAAATTTGATTTGTGTCATCAGACAGTAGCAAAAGAGCACCTTATACAAAAGTAGTGAAGACATTGATCTGAGAAGGTGTAGGGGATTTGAATGTTTGGTATTAAGTAAATAAACAGACCTAAATTGTTGCAACTCCCTCATAATTTTTCTTGGTGTCATAGCAAGTATTATTGTACACTTCTCTTCTGCTACTGCTTGTCAGTAGGAAATATTAAGATCTCTGTAAATAGATGCATGTTTTACTGGGTTCTGACTTTAATGTACATACAGTATGTTCTCCTGATGACTCATATAGTTCATCTTCATGTTAACAGAAATGAAAGCCTATCGTTATTACCATCAACAGCTTTATTATGAATTTCCAACTTTGTGTACCCTTTCATGATTGTTTTGTTTCCCATCAGGGACCAAAACTTACACTGGTGAGAGTGAAGATTTTTTTTTCTCCTGTTAGAATGATAGGGCAGAAATGATATCTTAAGTAATATCCTGAAATCAGAACACTTTAGAATGCTCTTAACTTCAGTAAGAGTCCTAGAATTGACATCTTATTGGAAATTTATTGTGAAGAGAAAAATTATGCTTCTGAAGTTTGGTGCAAATTATCTTCCAGAAATAACATAATTAGATATGCAGAGATTTTATTGCTTTTTCCTGTATGCTGATACTTCAAATAAATAAGAAAATTAGAGCAGGGCAGTGTCAACTTTATTTGGAGGTTATATTAAAGGCAATTCTCTATGATAAAGATGTGCAGATACAGTTGAAGAGCTGTAGAGATCACTACATTTCTAGTAGGGTAGGTTAAGGTGCACTTTACAAGAAGGTAACTAGTTGCAAAATTAAACCTTAAGTAAGTTGGCAGAGAAGTTAAGTAGTGAGATCTTAGTTTTAATCTGGATAACAGCCTTGCAAAGATGCTGAAGGAAACTGATAACTGAAGTGTGACACAGATTGAGTTAAATGAAGGGATAGGTATGTACAGAAATGGCAGCAGTGCTCAAGGACACTATAATATAGAGGGTGACAGGAGACTCTTGAATCAGCAAATTATGATCAAATTTGTGAAGAGGCTGACTACTGGAAAAGATTGATAACCTTCAGTCTGAAGTATTAGTGTACATAGGCTCTTAAATCTGTCATTAAACTTGAAAGAAGGCAGTTACAACTTATATTGACAAAGATAAGTACCATGTGGAGGCAAAAGTCATGAGAGGTATTAAAAATGGTCCAGCTATTTACTAATACTGTAAAAATAACACTTATGACTAGAGGAGGAGAAGTAACTTCCACTGGTGTCAGAAGAATCCTGTGTTAAAATATGGCTGTTACTGTAATTTTTTTTTTCAATTGCTTTCAAAGAATGTTTGTGATACCTTTGATAAAAGTAAAATCATTATTTTGAATTTGTGTATGTTCACAGGCTTACTGGTGTTAATGTCAATCTGATTACCTGTGTTTTCTTAGTCAGCATTGGTGAGTAACACAGCTAAATAGTTTGTAAGTTTGAACCTGGAAAAAATATTGTTTATATCTCATCAGGAATGATTTTTGTAAGCAAAAAAAAAAAAAATCACTAACTGAAAATCACTGACTGAAGCTGATGGAGATTAAGTTAAAATGGATAATATTTCACTTTCGGCCGTTACATTCTTTTTGATGATTTGTATTTCCCAGCAGTGAAAGCCTGTGGTGGCTATGAAAATTGGGCATTTTAAAGGTCAAGAATCACAGTATGGTGAACTTGTCTTTTGTGGTAGTTTTGTTCCTATGTGCCGAACGCTAGATTTCTGGCTTACAAGATTCTCTTCCTCGTCCTTGTGAGAAATAGAAATGAGGATTAACTGAAAACTCTTCTACTCAACTATGTATACAAGGCTATTTTTTTCAACTCTGCATGGAGGGAAATTTTGACTTTTTTTTTTTTTTGGGGGGGGGCTCTTTTTGAAGTTCTTAGTGTTTAATTGTACTGTGTTTTTTTTTTTAAGATTCCATTTGAATTACCGACTTCATTCTGAAACTGAAATTTTGATTCTGTATATGACCTTACCTTATAAGAATACAGAATAAATAACAGCTAAGGAGAAGAGACCATGATTCCATTACTGCTTATGAGTGATATAACTCCTTTTGAACAGTTCCTTTGAGGCAGCACAGAAAATGCATGGTGCTAGAGAGCAGGCCCTGAAAAAACTTACTAATCCTTCAAGTATTTTTTTCCTTGGGAATAGTTCATTATTTTTATTATTTTTTTCCCAACCTGTGATTGAGGTTTTCATGCTTGGGAGTTTCTAACTATGTCATAGTTTATGTAGCTATTTTATTGTGCTAAGTCACCCATGGAACTTGAAGTTTTTAGTTTAAGTACAAGCCTTTAATCTCAGTACACTGTAGTCTATGGTAGCCTTAGGGATGTTCAAAACTTCTAGCTAATATTCTTTGCTTATCTTGGGGGCCAGCTGAATGCAAAGCAGGCTTTTTATCATTCTACTTCAGTATCTTTAGACATTGCCCTGATTTCTGTAATAAAATGACACATGCATTTTACATTATCAATATAGTAGTTATCCAACAGAAACACATAAATGGGAATTAGTGTTTGTCAAGTAATTGAAGTGTTCATCTTAATTCAGTTTGGTTCTAGATTTCTGTCATAAAAGATTGGATAGGTTTCTTGCAAGTTCTTATATCTCATTTACATCTCTGATGTCTTCATGACCGCTCTAAATCTCTGAGGAGAACTAAGGTATAGATTAAAAACCTTTCCTCCTTAAAAATGTTGAGCTACCTGACAGTAATCAATTAAAAACACAGGCTGGAGGTAGGATTAAACTAACCAAGAAGGTAGTTTAAAAATAGGCTTTAAAACTCAAATCATTATTGACCAGAAATTCTTCAGGGACATTAACAATGTATTTGATAGTTGCCAAGGAAACACAACCTTCCCAGTGGCAGTATGCATTGCACGTAATAACTAACTGAAGTAATTCTGACAAAGACTGATCTACTTGGCCATATCTATTCTTCCTTTAGTGTCTGAAAAAACTGCAAATGTGTTTACATTCAGGTAGATTAGTTCTCACTGTATATGCTGCACCATTACAGCTTCATATTTGAAGTTGCAATTCAATTCAAAACAAAAACAGGATATCAGTTTTTCCTGATTGAAACACTGTCATTTTGCAATGAAACAGGCAGTAGATGTGTGTCTGGCCTGCCATTCTTGATTAACCATAGGGCGTTTGGAGGAGGCAAAAGCTATTTGCATAATTGTATTATGTTTATGCTATATATTGATGCAATACAGAATCAGTGTATTCAACCCAGAAAGTCTAAAATAGCAGCAGACAGTTTTGCAGAGCTTCATAGTGTATTTTAACATGTATGTGTAGAACTCTATACCACTGTAGCAAATGCAGCATGAACTTGATTTATTTTTTGTGCCTGAGGGTAAATGGAAGTGTTGAGAGTAAGAAATTTCCTGTTCAGATATGGTGGAAGTGCAGTGAAGAACCTAGGGAGTAATCCCAATCCATTAAAAATATAAGAAAATAACACATTATTTAAGATTGGTACTGAGGTATCAAATTATGGTAATGGAAGCAAAGCAAAATTGCCAAAATGGATCTTCTACCCAAGTGACCAACCTGATTTCTTGAAGTGCTAAAAAGATCTAAAAGAAACGAGAAAATACCTGTCAAAGTGTAGACTGTCCTCATCGCAGTCTACAACTTCCTCGTAAGGGGGTGTCGAGAGACAGGAGACCTTTTCTCCATTAACACCAGCGACAGGACCCGCGGGAATGGAGTTAAGCTGAGGCAGGGGAAGTTTAGGCTGGACATCAGGAAGGGGTTCTTCACAGAGAGAGTGGTTGCACACTGGAACAGGCTCCCCAGGGAAGTGGTCACTGCACCGAGCCTGACTGAATTTAAGAAGAGATTGGACTGTGCACTTAGTCACATGGTCTGAACTTTTGGGTAGACCTGTGCGGTGTCAAGAGTTGGACTTGATGATCCTTAAGGGTCCCTTCCAACTCAGGATATTCTATGATTCTATGAAAGTGGCATGTGTAACATCAGAAAGATAGGGGTTTCAATTCTGCGTTCCTTAGTGCTGTAACTGAATCAAGGTGACCTGGTCTATGCATAACTTCCTTAATTGTAATGAATGTTTTAGACTCAAGTTGGTATTTGAAGTGTTACACATAGTCATGACATATATAGCACTCTTTGAGGAGACTACTGTTGAGGCTGTGGAGGCTTGTAACTCAAGTTACTGATGAGGAGAAATTGTTTCTGAAAACTTGGATTTGCAGTGAAGCTTTGGTAATTGTGAGCATTTCTGTCTTTCAGTGCTTCTAGTCACAACACTGTTACATGTGTGATGAAGTGTTTGATAACGTACTTGGATGAGGCCTTTCTACAGGATCTTGAGATCTGTAAGTGTGTGAGCCCTCATTACTACTTTCCAGGCAGGAAATACTCTCACATCTAAGCAAGTAGTATCAGCCTATGTATGGGACACTGCAATAGAAAGTGAGCATGTCTGCAGTGTTAATTACATTAATTCAAGTAAGTAGGTGACACAAATTTATAGTCTCCTGAGAAATATTCAGAAAATTGTTTTTTTTTTTTTTTTTTTTTTTTTTTTTTTTTTTTTTTTTTTTTTTTTTTGCCAAAGACACATTTTCAGAATTTCACCATGCTTGCAGAATTGATCCTTCTACATTAAGGACATTTTTTTTATAATTTAGCAGTACGTAATTCTTATTTCATTTTGATGTTGGCATTTGGATATTCTTTTAATGGGTTTTACTAAGAAAAAAAAAATAATGATTTGATTAAACAGTGGCTGAAATAATCCCAGAAGCTGTCTTTTACACCATAAATTAATGCATGTTGTTGTCGTATCTTTTATATAACTGATTGGTCCTTTCTCCCCTCTCCTCCCCTCCCCATGTTTAGGTTGATCTCCATTTTACAAAATAAATCATAGCTAAAATTCAGTGAAGACCTTCCTATATTTTAACCTGCGTCAAATATGCTTGAATCCATTATCCAAGCACAGTTGGGAAACGGATCACAGCTCTTGCTTGCTGCCATGTTGCTGTGATCTTTGGCAGCTAGAACACCTTTTCTAAGGGGGAGAAAGAATGACTGAGAATGGCTTGAATTAAATATGTATCTCATCTTTATAGAGGAGTCAAGAAGAGATTAAAATCATAAAAGCATTTCCTGAGGCACATAATCTACCTAGACCTAAATTATTCAGAAAATCGTAACTTTTTTTTCTGAAACTTTGAAATACATGTGCTGTAACTTCAGTGAAGCATCCGTGAGTTCGTTGTTTTTATACTGGCATGAAATGAAATATATCTTAATTTGGGATTTCTAACTGGGTATTTTATAAAGATGCTGTACACTAACTGTTCACACTTAAATATTTCCAACACAAAGATATCAATGGCCAGGCCATAAGCATTGCATAAATTTATCTAAAAATGCAACAGATAATCAGTTAAATTATTACAAATCAATCCTTGAATAATTGTAATAAATTCTGTAAAAAAAGCATCGTAGTTTACCTTTGTGTGGAGCAAGCAAAGTGTAGTAATTTTCCAAATGTATTTCTATTTTGTTTACCTTGATCAAATTCAAATGTTTAGTACATGCATGCAAGGAATAGTCAAGCATGTCTTTGGATTTGGAAGTGATGCATGTCATCTCTTTTGGCTTCTTTTATCAAAGAGCTAATTAAAAATCAAAGTAATATAAACAGTCAAAATGAAACCTTCAATAGAATTTAAGTTGTATGCTACTGCCATGAGAAGCATTTTTTATATGGCTCCAAAAATAAGAATTTCAGAGCTTGTTTTGAATTCAGAAATGAAACTTGCAATGAAGTTTTAGACTAAACTCAAGATGCTTGCTTAAGGTTTAAAAAATAAATTGTTCTTTGATGTTCAACTTTGGATGCTCTCTTTGGGGTGAGGGGAGACAAATCTAGTTGCATTTGATGTCATTGGTATAGAAGTATTTGTTCATCTTAAACTTCAGAACTATGAGCAAAAAGCAGGCCTTCTTTGAGTACTAATAGAGATGTTTGGTGACTTACCTTCTTTAATTACTATCTCAGTAGTACAAACATCCCTTGTTCTTACAGTGACGTGATGCTAGCGTGGATAAGTAAGAATAGGAATTCATCTTTTTCTGTGGCTGTTTTTTTGCTGTTAAAGTTAAGAATATAGTGCAGAAAAGAAGGTACAAAAGTACATTCTGCTAGTACATTCAATGTCTTTGCTCTCTGAAACATAATCAAAATTGTTTATTCAATATTTGTAGAACATTTGACTGTCAGGCCATTAATAAAATGTCTTTTTTTGAGAACATTCATATCTTAGCTGGAGCAACAAAAATTCTGTTGTAAATAAGCAACATACTCAGATAACTTTGGGTAGTTTGGGAAAAGCTTTTCATAGAAAATGTGATACTGGCATTCTTCAAAAATTTTGATTGGAGTTTTTTAATGTTATATTAATAATAATAGAGCTGGTTTGATGTGTCCTTTTTCATATTTGCTCTATTAACAGTAATAACTATTATATTTAGTTACGGTTTCTGGATGTCTGCACTGAATTTTTTTAGGAGTGCACTAGAGACAAAAATCCAATTTTTCCTTCCTTTTCTTTATCTCCATTTTACTTCCTCCCCTTCCTTTGGATTCCATGGAATTTCTTCTTCATGTTTTGTTGTTCAAGTGTATTGCATTGAATGCAACACTGTATTTCCCGCTATCACTAAGAAATTTTAAATTCCTGTTATCATTACATGCAAGTCCTTTTGCAGGTTTATTATATTTCCCTCAGGCCATTGTCTCAGCCCTCTTTTATATCAAATGATTATGATATAAATGGATCTTGTATTTTAAATGAGTACTGATGTAAATTGCTAATGGTGTAATGGTGTATTTTGTGGTTGTATTTGTTGCTTTTTAACTTTATGAATGTTGATTCCCAAGGAATAAAGATTTACTGTGGAGGAAATGCTTGAATTTTATTTATTTAGTTAGTTATTTTAGTTCTGGAGCTGAGGTGAACATTGACAATTATGACCAACCAAACACAGAGCTCAGAACTCAAGTGTTTTACAAGGCAATCAAACTGGTTCAGTCAAACACACATACAAGAAGATGACAAAGAAACAGTAAAGCCAACACTTACTGTCAAATCATGTTAAAATGTTAGTTAAAGCATGTATGGATGATATTCTTCAAAAATATTTTTTCTATTTAATAACATGAGAAGCTTGATTTAAAAACAAACAAACAAAACATTAGTTAAAAATGGGAACTGAACTTCTGATACGATTTTTTTTTAAAAAAGGGTAATGTGCCATTGGCAACAGAGGGAAGAGGAACGAAAGGAGTAAAGGTTACTAAAGACTGCTATGTACATGCTTATATGCATGTAGTTTTGTCTGAGGAAGGAAAAAAAATGTGCAAACGTGTTCCAAGTTACGATGAAGGGCCTACTTATTTAATCCTTATCACTTCTGCAGCTTGGTTGTAGATCTGTTCTGCTGCTAGCTTCTCTCAGCAGTCTCCTACTCTGTCTTCCTAAACAGCAGCAAAGTCTATTCAGCTGCTGCAATATGGAGGAGTAGAAAGGAAAAACAGTGATCAAGAAGCCAGCAATATATGAGCAATCTTTAGCAGTGTTCTCCTTGAGCTTTAAGTAAGCAAGCGGCAAGGAAAGGAGAACAGGAATGGGCAGATACCATCTTTTCTGTCAAAATGACTGTGGCTAAACAGTAAATGGTACACCAGAAGGAAACTGATAACACATAGCTACACCATCTGTTATGGTGGGAGTATCCGTATGGAATGAAGATCATAGAATCATAGCATGGCTTGGGTTGGAAGAGACCTTAAAGTCCATCCTATTCCAACCCCCTGCCATGGGCAGGAACACCTCCCAGCAGCCCAGGCTGCCCAAGTTCCATCCAGCCTACCTTTGGGCATTTCCAGGGATAGGGCAGCCACAGCTCTGGGCAGCCTGGCTCAGGGCCTCACCACCCTCATGGTGAAGAATTTCTTCCTTATATCTGATATAAATATAACCTTTTGAAGTTTAGAGCCATTCCCTTTGTCCTATTGCTATGTACCCATGTAAAAAGTCTCCATCTTTTTTTATAAGCCCTGTTCAAGTACCGAAAATCTGCTATAAGGTCTGCCCAGAGCCTCCTCTT
This sequence comes from Anas acuta, assembly GCF_963932015.1. Lineage (NCBI taxonomy): Eukaryota > Metazoa > Chordata > Aves > Anseriformes > Anatidae > Anas > Anas acuta. The sequence continues at coordinate 16,054,846 of NC_088991.1, forward strand.
CTCCAGGCTGAACAACCCAGTGCTTTCACTGGAGAGGTGCTCCAGACTTCTGAGCATCCTCAAGGCCTCCTTTATGTTGTACTCGAATAAGTGAAATGAAGCTGCTACTGATTATCTATCTTGTATCTAGTATCTTGTTGGAGTAGGATGGAGTTTATTTTCCATCTCCTCAATAGTGTTAAAATTGTACCTATTTTGTGATATCAGAGGGCCCAGCTTTGCTCACACCAATGGTAATCAGAAGTGGTGAGGGAGGAAAAATGAATATTTTAAGGATAGATGGCAGGTGTTATGGCCATGCTCTGTTTCACCACTTGCTGTGACTTGTGGCTTCAGGTAATTGCGTATGCACTAATCTAAACTAAGAAGAGAGCAAGTAAGTAAAGAAGTAACTTTCTAAACTAGTAGCTCTGAATGTGTTCTGTGCTTGACAAAAACCTTCATGTTAGTATGGAGAGGAACTTGAAAAAGACTGTTATGCGTTATAATCATTTATTGTATGCTTTGCTAACTTTGCCAAGTCAGCTGTGCTTTCTCTAACTCAAGGCAGTATAACTTGATTTTAAGATACATTGCTAGCTAGGATGATAATATACTAAAGTTTCTTGAAGTGTCTCAGTTCCTTTAAATATGGACTTGAGCACACTGTAAAGGACAAACGTTCTGTATAGTGTTTCATGTGCTGTATGGTGTTTCACATGCTTACTTGCATGTGGCTGTTGTAGAAGAATGGTAAGGGTTACTGAAGGGGTGAAAATAAAGGATCTCGTTAATTCATGACGATTTAATTAAAACATCTTGTGCTTTTCTATTCTAAAATGAGAATTTGAATTGGTAGTAAATAGGTAAATTGGCATTATTACATGTTGACAGTCTCTGCAACAGCAGTATCTCAGTAGTTCATGTGGTGATAAGCCTGAAACTTATTTAAATTCTTTCAGTAAGAAAACACCTTTTCTTTGGGGGGAGAGAGGAATACAAGAAAAGTAATTTTTAATGTCAGATATCTAATGTCTACATGCTGTGGAAAATGACCTTGTTACAGGTATAGCGCTTACTGTTAATCTGGAGGTAGAGTGATAAGGATCTAAAGTATAATCTTATGGTCCTGTAGCTCAGAGTTTCATCATATTACTATCTGACTGTTGTAGTTATACCCATCCAGAGATCCTGAGGTACTCAGGCAAATTATATATAATTGGTTATTTTGGTCACTGTTTACTGAACCTGCTCAATGCCAGTTTCTGCTAGATGACAACTCAACCATTTTTTGTGCTAGTGATAATGCTACTTTGAATGCCAATGTAATAAGAACACTGATTGGAAGAAAACTAAACTGAGTACTTGGTGTGTCCTAGAGTTTCCAGCCAACGTAGTCAATAAGGTTTCACAGATGTTGAGACTGATATTATTGTTACTTTTAAAAAAAATAATTAATAAAGGATAGGGGAGCCTGGACCAGTGAGAGTGGCTTTTTTGCAGCACCAGAAATAATTGCAAGTATTTTATATAGTGTAGCCAGTAGAATTTTTATTTGCACTAGGGAGCTTTAAAAAAAATAAAATAAAAGCAAAAGCACTCTTGCTGCATGTTAAAATACTACATAATTATCTGTCCCAAAAAGAACTGCCTTGAGGTAAGGGATAGGACTGTGATCCCTTAGGGTACCTTCCAGATCTGTGATATCTGAAAACCAAACTGATCTCTGTTGGGTAGCAGCTATCAGGGTGACTATTCACCTTTTACAAAGCTCCAAGACAAAAGATAATCTACAATATCAAAGCAAGGTGTCAAGGACATCAAGAAATATGAAGTAACTTTGCTCTACGCTCTCTTAAATACAAGTTTCAAATTGTATCTGAGGAAATTCACTATCAGAAACTATTAACATATATTATGTAATGATACAATTATTATTTAGCTGAGTAAACCTCAGCTGACCTTTACTCCTTATTAAACTACAATGAAACAAACTTATAGATTAGCCCTTAAAGGTTAATCTTCCTTAGGTTTATAAATGAATTTTGACAGGGTCTTGTTTTATCTTGATTGACCCAAATTAGAAAGAAGATGGAAATAGATTAAGGTTATTGACGTAGTGATGCAAAGAATCAGATAGCTTTAGCCAAGAAAAACTGATTTGCAACACCAAAGAAATGACAGCCATGTTCCAAGGTCATCTTTTCTATTTGTTTTTGTTCTTGTTTTTGTAAGCAATAACTCATTCTGTGGGGATGTAATGAAGCTGGTGTGTATAGTATGGTTGCAATCAGCAGTTAGGGAACAGACACAAAATATGTGGTAAGGAGTTCTTTATTGGCTTAGTTACTCCAAGCTGTCACCAGGTCAGGGCAAAGGCAAATAGTACTTTCCAGCTCACATTATTACCACATTATCTATTTGAGATAGCGTATATACAAACTTGAAAATTCCAGGGTTTCCAACATTTTTCTTGGTGTTTTTTTTTTTTTGTTTGTTTGTTTGTTTTGTTTTGTTCTGTTGTGGGTGTTGATTTGTTTGTTTTCTTACTGTAAGTCAGTTGACTCGCAAGGTCTAACTGAGTTGCCGTTCTTAATACATGTATGCTGGCTGTTTACTAGTGCTTGTAAAAATTCATGGCTCACTTTGTTAAATATATTTACCTCTAACATTTGACATCAGAAAAACGTGAAAGAGGAAATTCAAGGAATTAAGCCCCTTCATGTGTTTTGGTGTGTTTGTTTTAAAATTGTAAAAGTTTGGCTCCAAACCAGAGGAGCAGTCAGAAATAAAGATAAATTCTCATGAAATTTTATCTGTGAGCTCAAGTCTTGCCTGTAAGAGTCCATGCCATAAATTTTACTGTTATACATTCTTGTTTGAACCAAGCTCATAAAGACAAGATGCATAAAACTGAAAGATTTCAAGGTAGTAGCAAATCCAGTATGTGACATCATGAGCATGCCTGAAACTAGGTAGGGTGTGTAGTGAAGAGCACATCCTTGTGCTTGTAGATTTTTATTTTTCCAGGGTTGCAAATTTGTCACAAAATATAAATTGAAACATTCATACTTAAATGTCTGAACAGTACATCCTACTGCAGAATATGATCTATCTAACTTGCTTCCAGCATACACATTGTTGTCATGGTAGCATTCTGTATATGTAGGAGTTAAATGCATGCTGCAAAATAAGTGTTTTGAACATGTGGGATGGAATTTCTTTTCAATCAGAAAGGTGGCTTGTGAGTCTGAGAATAACTCAGTGCTGAGGACAGGTTTTGGCCTGTAACAAACTCAATTTTAATTAACCTGAATGCTTTAGGCATTGGATTTTCTTAGATGGTTTGCACTTCAGGAGTTCTAAGATTTCTGTTGGGTTCTGTTTATATGTAGTCTGTTTTTTTTTTTTTTTTGTATGTTTTTTTAAGTACTGCTGAACAGTAAGGGTTTTCTTATGTTTAGTAAAGAATAGAAATAACTTGCTGAAATCTCTTCTGCTTCAGGATTATAGTTTTCTTAGCAAATGTAACCAGACTGGTTTATGAAATAGTGTTCTTATCTTTCCTTTTTCTTTTTTTATGGAAATGACCTTTTCTTACATCTAATGGTTGCAGAATATATGCCTGTCTGCCTTTCTGCCTGTCATTCTTATGGGGAGGGGGGGCGGAGGAGGGGGGGGGGGGACAAAAAAACACAACAAAGTAGCTTTAAAGGACTGTAGTGTAGTGGCATTTTGAAAAAGCTAACAGGGTTTATAATCATGCACAGAACAACTTCACTACAAGTTACTGTTACTGTAATGAACTTGAAATATCAAGGCAATATTATGCAAAAGGTAATTAAATTATACATCAGGAATGTTTTTCTAACTAATGTTAATTAACTCTTCTCTTGGCCTGCTTCCTTGTGTTAAAAACATGATTAATTGTATCAAAGTTTTTTTGAACTAAATACTTCAACCTTAGCTGTGTTTCTGGATATATGATCTTTATCCAAAGCAAAGAGGGAAGCAAATGAAGACAGAAATGCCAGTCACTCAGTGAAATGTAAAATAAAACTGTCCTGGAACAACCAATTTTCTCTCCAGGGATGCTGCCAAAATGGTCAGTTAGACTGCAGATAAAACGGACAAAGAAATTCTACACAATGACCAAAATGTTTCCAGATACAAAATTAATTTAGGATCTTTATGTTCCAAATTTACTTCTTTTATTTATTTTTTTAAAAAAGCTAACATACAGTAATTGCTATTAGAACTAATACCACAAGAAGGAGTTCTACTATGGAGCTTCTAAGCAGTGGCAAGCAAGAATATCATGGATTTTCTTTTTAATGGTGAAAGTTCTGTCATAATGAGAATAGATATAATGTGAAGTAGAGGGATTTTGATATTTTTAATCCTTCTTTTCCCTAGCTGCCGTTAATGACATTGATGTATTTGATGTAGAAAACATTTGTTGTTCCTAAATCCAAGTTATAATCATCAGTAACACTTATCTGAATTTAGATAGCTTATGTTAAAAGTCCCAAAACAGTGTGATAATGTCTCAATTTTGTTAATCACATACTCTGTGACAAAATCTATTGGAATTAGTTTCTTCTTAAACAATGTATGTTCCATTGATCAGTGAAAGCCTTGAGACCTGAACATGGCTTTACCACAAGAAAGAAGTCAAAATTAGGAAAGTATTATGTCACCAAAATTAAATACATATCCTATTGAAGATTAGAAGTTGAATTCAGCTGTATATTTTGTGGTGTGGAAACAAAGGATTGAGATCATATGAAGAGAATGAAATTCTGCCCCCAATGAATGCCATCAAAACACAACTTGACTGTTTTAACACAATATGAATATTTTTTTCTGCATCTAACATGCGTGAACAGTCAGGATGTTTTTGTAGGACACAAATCTCCCTGCGTAAATAACAAAGCATGGGCCTTCAGTTAGAAAGTCTCTAGTTTATGCTAACCAGGAAAAAAAAATATCTGTTCAATTACCATTATTGAAGTTGATAGAGAAGTATGAGGGACAATGGACACAAGTTGCATCAAGAAAAATTCCAGTAGGATGTTAGGAAAAGAAATTTCACAGTTGACATCCTTCCAAACAAAACAATTAAAAAACAAAACAAAACAAAACTTTATTGTTATTTGGATTGCCTTTTTTCAAGCTCGTGCTTTTTCTATGTTAGAGACATAAGTCAACTGAGATCCTCCAAGCCTTAAAAGGCTAACACAGTTTTCAAAGATAGCTACTACTCTATGTAGTTGGAAGCTATTTTTTAAAAGGGATCTGTTAAACTCCCTGTTTGAATTAGATGTGATAAAAGATGAAGTTGACTAGGGATTTTCTTTCATCTCTTAAGCAGCTTTGATTCATATTTAATGGTGGACTTCACCACAATTCTGATTTTCTTTCATGTCCATTCTTTACTCAAATATATATTTAAATGAAGTATTTATTTCTTTTCCTTATGAAATACCTTTGAAAGTGGAATAAGCATTGACTTAATGTGGTCATATCTGTAACTGATTCACATATGGTATTAGAAATCTACTATTTAATACTTACCTTAGACTTATCAGTCTTCAAAACAACTGCACAAGAGAAATTCTGAAAAGGGGGTCACTAGGATAGTGAAGCTACTGGGCTAGAATGTCAAGTTACTAATTGTTTGTAAATCAAGTGATTCATCTGGACTTTGAAACTCTTGACATCTGATAAAGCTAGAATACCATCTACATGTATAATGACTTTCTAGTTCTGAAGATATTCTGCGGGAAGTATTTGAAGCAGGAATTTAAAAGAAAATGCTGAGGCAATTTTATGATGTAAGTTTTCCACTGAGAGAGTTTTGCTCCTAGTGCAACTAAGTGCATGCTTGCAAGCAATTTGGAGTGATTATTATTATTTTTACAAATTTCTTTGTAGTCGACATTCTGGTGTATAACAATATATAGCTGCTATTCAGGAGACTAAAGAGAGAGGAGTGAATTTTTTTCAAAAAGACCAGTCACACAATGGCCAAGGTTGGAAGGGGTCTCTGAAGATCAACTGGTACAGACCCCAGCAAAGCAGGATTGCCTAGAACACATTGTGCATGTTGGCATCCTGGTGGGTTATGAATATCTCCAGAGAAGGAGACTGCACAAGCTCTCTGGGCAACCTGTTCCAGATGCAGAGTATGTGGAGTGAAAACTGTCATGCTAGCTTGAGGATCGAACAAAATGAGATTACCTAGTACTTTAAACAGATTGCAACATTGGTCCTTGGTAAGTATGTCTTATAAATGTTTAAGTCTGAACTTGATAAAATATTTTAATTCTTTTTCTCAGGATCCTGTCAGGGAGTAAGTACGGTATTGATTCAAAATGGAATACAATTTTTCTTTCAAACTTTAGTACTGAACTTTGAAAGTTTGTACTTTAACATGATGATGTGAATATACAGTATGAACATTTGAATATACAATAGCAGTACTGTTGTACCTATTGCTAGTACTTTGTTATATCGTAAAATTGAAAGTTTTAGTACCATTTTCAATAGTTCAGATAGTAACCAAAATAGCAGCATTGGGGTTACTGCAAAGAGTTTTAGAATATTATGAAGACAGTGAGAAAATTAAGCTATTTCCAGATTATTCAGAAACAAACTAGTAATCCCACTATTTAAATATGTATATAAGGAGGAGCCCTTTTGTATTTCAGTCTAGTTATGTAGGATATCTTCTTCTAAGTTGTCATTTTTTTAAAACAATACTGTAATTCCAACTTCTAAGGAACTATAAGCAATTTAAAGGAATTTCATAGCTATCTGGCTGTTGGTCATTTAGGGAAATTCAGTACAAAAGGAGGGAATTACTGAACTGAGCAGAAAATAGCAGTTACTAAGAAGTAAGCAAAAACATTTTAGCTACTTTGTTATTGATGGAATTTTTAGGTATTCTGTTAAAAAAAATAAATGTTGGATTAGATGGTTTTATAGGTCTTTTCCAACCTTAATGATTGTGTGATTAAAATAAATAAGCAACCATTACTGTATTACTGTACAATATTACTGTAAAATCCATTATATGCTGTGCTGTCTTGAATTCTTTCAATTTCAAAAAGTATTTAGAACAAGGAAGAAGTTGAGGATGACTGAGGAGAATAAGATACAGGATTTTTCTTGGCCTTGTCAGTTACTCATGTAGTATAGATCACAAACTAACTTGCTTCTTTACAGTAGGTAGATTCACAGCATGATTCATCAAAATTGCAAGTTCTTAAAAAAAATTCCTTCTCTTTCATTTTCAAACTTCAGTGAGTGTTACAGAAGGTGGGAGCTGTTATTCTGCACAGTGTGAACCTCTTGAAAATGCAAAGTGCAACAATTTAGAGCTGGCTGGGTTAGCTGCATAACCCGGTGTAGGTGGTAATGGAGTCTTGCTTATTGTACCTCCTGCTGATTTTTTTTCTTTTAGTTTCTTTTTGTTTCGTTTCCCCACCCCCCACCCCCACCCATCCTCTGTATCCAATGCAGCTTTTCTGGAAGTGGAAGTTCCAGAAGAGCCCATCCTAATATACCAGCTAAGGTGAAATAGATATCACCTCACAGTTGACCTTAATGGAGGGTCACATTGTTTTTTGGGGGGGTTGATCTCTGAATGCGATTTCTGTTAAATTAAATTTCTGTAATGCTGTCACGGATGATGTTCTGTAGTTTAATGGCAAGATATTCAGCAGAAAAAAAGTAATTTTAAATTAAGGTAGTAAGGTATTCATTCTGCCAAAAGTATAGGTGTACAGTCAGTGAGAAGTTGATCACTTTGAGAACAGTCACAAAAGTCAGAATAAGTGTGCAGAGAAATGAGGTGGATTTGTGGAAAGACATAGAATATGATAAATTCTTTCAATACTTGGGAGTAAAACTTCAAATTATGCTTAGTGAGAAGTGTCGTTAAACATCACCGATACTGGTACTTTCAAAAGATACTGGATCTTTCAAAACATGTTTGATTTTCATACAATTTGTTGATATAAGTTGCATACTATAACAAATTAAGGAACTTTTAATGGTATAATTTCTCTTTTATTTGTGTGAAATTTTGTAAAGTGGTTTGAGTGTATGCTAGATGCATTGTAATAGAGAGTCTTGATTTCTTTCCTGCCTCTTACCTGAGGAACAAGTTTGGCCAAATACTTGTTTTTCTTTGATTTGATTTAGTTTTTATTCTTTGATAACTAAAATTTAATCACAAGAACAATTTCCAATGTCCCTATATGGCAAAAAAGAAGAGCGGGGAACTTCTTTATTCTTTGCATCAGTTGTTAGAATGTGACACCTTAAATTTGTCAGCTTGGGAATACTGTGAATCTTCCTACAGTCCCATCCACATATGCATTGCAACGATCCAAATGTATTTGCTGTGTGTTTTCCTGAAATGACCACACAGTAATAGTGTTATTTCTCTTCATTTTTCATTAAATTTAATTTTGAAGTCAGACTGTTGTAACATATTGATTGATTTAGTGTTATTATTTTTGGAAGAAGTACTGTTCTCTTAACCTGAAAGTTCTGCAACAACTAAATTAAATGCAAGCTTTTTTTTTTTTAAAAAAAAAAATAAAAATCTAATGGTTTTGTATCAGTACATATTCTCACTGCCACAATCCTCCTAAAGCTGAAGAAATTAAAACTAACATATTACTCAAATTGTTTATTACAGCACCAGCAAAGCTTTTGCACTGGTTTGATCCTCAACTTCAGGTAAAGATGCTATAGCTTATGCTGTTGATGATAGAATGGCATAATCATGACACACAAGGAAATGAAGTAAAAAGACATGACGTTACACTGTAAGAGTTTGTTGTTTGTTCTTTAGCTTATGAACAGTGTGCCAAATCTTTGTCTCATTCCAAACTGACTTGAATGCCGCCTCTGATGGAACTTTTTTCTCCCCTGTTATCAAGGCACTGAGGTAGCTAGCATTTTGGTACTAATGTGAACTTCCTCCTGTTTTCTCTCAAAGCATAAAAAGTTCCTGCAACATCTTTTCTCCACATACATCCCTCTTACAGTCTTCCATAGTATCCTCTATCTTTTTGTTCTGAAGTCAGAAAGATAGTTTGGTCAATCCAAGTAGATTTCAAAATAAATTCTCTAATAAAGGCAGGTGGGGAGAGTGAGAGGAAGTAATATTAGTCCTTTGTGAATATTAATGAAGGAGGTGAATAGTAGTTTAGGCAAAAGGTAGTAACATGTACTTCATTAATGTTAAATTGTTGAGATGTTTTTTCTTAAATTGGAGACTGTAAAGGAATTTTCAGGGCTAGTTGTGAAGACTTAAATGCTCTACCTACAAAGTGAGTGAAATTCAATTCAGTCTCCATATACATTACTTTTATTCATTTAAATCTGCCAAGACAGGAGCCAATTAGTGTTACAGATAATACAAGCAGCTAGACTGAGACCACCAAAGTGTTACATGTTCCATGTAAATCAATGAAATATCCTGACTTCATAATGACCTCCTGTCACTTCTAGTGATGGTGTGACTTTACAACTAGTTTTCTAGAAGTGAGAAGCTCTGTGATTCTGTTATAATCTTCATGAAATTTCCAGCTTTCAGGTTCCTTGGAGTTAATAGACTCATAAATATGTCTAGAAATTGAAAAGTTTCAGAAAGTTTGCAGGTGGCTCATTATAACATTACTATAATGACCCCTGACAGCGTGAATAAAAGAGCTCTGCTCTGTTATGATCAGAAATGATTGTTCACTTAAAATGTGCTTAATTGAATTACTATTAAATATGTACATCTCTAATTTTCCACTTATTATTTGTAGACTTAAATATGTATTTTTACTTGGTCTTTTCTAAAAAAAAAATTACATTATGCTGGTACTGTCACAGCTTTTCTGTAGGGATGCAGAAGCAGCAAAACTTTAGTGTTCTGTGAGTGAGCAGCTGCTCAAAACCCTGTTTAAGACCAACCTGTTATCATCTGCAGCAAGGTGATTTACATTTTTGCTAACACACACAAGGCAATTTAGGTGCAGGTGTATCTTGATGTTTTTGAGGAGCCTCATGATATCATGTGGAAAGCATGCACTGTCACCCAGTGCATTTAGACTCAGGACTGTATGTTAGTATCCCTACAGCTCTTACAGTTGTTTTTTTTTGTTCAAGTAGGGTAATTTTGTTCTTCATTTTCCTACTATTTAATTATCACTTTTCCTGTTTAGTGGAATCCCTGAAGTGGCTTTGTGCTTGTGATAGAACGAGGGTGGCAGTGGAAAACAGCACAGACTTGTTTTTTCTCAGTAGACTTAAAATAAATGTCCATATTCTTGATATGGAAGCTGGTTCTGTCTGGAATTTAAAAAGATACAACAAGATCCTGTAGAGCTTACTTCTCTTTAAACTGTTAAATGGAAATCTGAACATGGGGAGTGCCTGTTGAAGGGGCATTATATGAAGCACTTAGCAGCAGAGCACCTACAGATCCAGCAGCTAATAAATTATCTGACGCAATTAAAAATCTTAAGATTCTAAATTGTGGATTGCCTACGTGCTTAGCTGCCAGACAGGTTAAACCACAACAGTCATGCTTGAGCAATCTTTGCTAAATTGTTCTGTACAGAATTCAATGTTTATCCTTTTAATTTTAAAGGCATATTGCCAAATAATTACTCATACAGTCAAAGAAAATAAATAAATAAGTAAAAATCATTGAGTATAACCCTTAAGCAAGCTATATAATCTTACTCTCCAGGTTTTTCAGCAAATGAGATAAGAGATAACTTTCAAAAATGCATTTACCAAAACAGAACCCTTTCAAGTCATTTCTAGTACATACTACTATGGCTCTTAATGACTGTTGCAGTAAGCTTGGTAAATTACTTTCACTGTTTTATGTGTATTTATACTTGTATTGTTCTTACTGTAAATTCCATTAGTCTCTTTTGTCCTGATGGCTGATGCTTAGCATTTTAGGTGGAAATATTGCATCAAAGTTGGAAATAAAATTTAGAAAAGAGAGAACTACTCTAAGTGATGCTTATTGTAATTACTGTGATTTGAGAGTATATGCAACAAGCAAGATACCATAATTAAACTATTCCTCACAAATAGTGGAAGATGTTTACTGAAAGACACAATACTTTTCCTTTTTTCTAATGATGAAGGACCCCATCACTGGACAGCCGTTTTTGCTTCTATTGAAAGTTAAATGATATTGTTTTCATTATCAGACTGAGATGATGTATTCAACTTTTTATACATTTGTTTTATTTTGTTTTACTTTGCTATTTTTCTTAAAAGAGAGTTTAATTTCTGATTATGTATTTGTGGCTGAGGTTCAGGTTACAATTTCTAGAACCATGCAGAATACAGCCAAAAGTGAATTTCAGTGAACAGTCCTCAGAGTAACTGCTTTTCCTCTTAGAGGTCTGTAACTTATATTGAATAAACTTAGAATTGAATATTTATTGAATATTGAATAAAAAACTAGAATTGAACTTTAATAATAAAACTTTATTGAATAAAAACTAGAGCACTTCCATCTTGTGTAGGAGAACTCATCCAGTCCTTAGCTTTGGAAGGTATTTACCAGTGTCTGACCTGAAAAAATCTCTTGCTGCAGTATAATCCATTGCTATCAATAATGTGCAAAGACAATATACTTTTCTGCAGCAGCAGCCTGTTATGTATTTAGTTAGGTATCATACGCTTCTCTTGACTTTTATTTTTTGCAAAACTATCCAAATTAGTTCAGTCTTTTTTGTTAGGTTACTCTCCTCAGATCTCTGATGGTTTTTATTGCTCTGTCACCTTTTCCCAGTTATATTTGTTCTCCAAGAAGCTGAAGCTATATGCCCCAAAGAAGGCATACATTATGCATATAGTACAGGTTTTATCACTAATTGGAAGGATTACTTGTTATCTGTAAATTGGAAGGATTATTTGTTGTGTTTTACATCAATATTCCTATGTCTTGTCCATTATCCCTTTTTAGCAAGTGTGGCACTAACTTTCCTTAAGGACTTTTGCTTATTTGTACAGTTATTTAATTCTATCTATACAAAATGATGTATTTTAGAGAAGAAAATTTTAAACTGTGAGCAGCTCTACACTTGCATCATATCTTATAGGCATGTTCCTTGTTTTATTGTGCAGGCCCAGGACAGGCTTTTACAGATTCCTTGTGCTCATTTGACAGCAATAGTCACTACCAGTAAATGTAGCCTGGATACGTATATCTAGTCAATTGTATTTCACAACTCTCATCTCAACTGCATCTCCTTAGCTTGCAATTGTGAAACAAGGTCAAAAGTCTTATTTAAGTCTCCTCAAGTAGCTTTTCAAGATGTCAGAGGAGGAAACTTCATGGATTTGATTCAACATCTTGGAAATGGATGTTAGCTCCTAGCTAACACAGTGTTGTTAGGTAATTCTTAATTAACAGTGGATAAAATGATGACTACATTAATGTCAAAAGTGAAATGCACAAATGCTATAGAGAGTCTTCTCCTTAGTCTTGCAAATACCCATCTCCATTTAGGCAGAGTTTTGCTCTCCAATTTACACTGATCCCTAGTGCAGAAGTTGCAAATTTGGACTCCGCTTTGTATTTCTGTACTGGTATTCAATAACATCTTAACACATAATATATGATTTCAGAGCAAGTATGAAGGTTGTGGATTATTTGGTCTGGAGATAAAATCTGGGCACTGAGAAGCATGGAGAAACACTAAATAAAATACATCAATTCTATAGTTTAAATGAAGTTTCAGAATGAAATTAATTGCAAATCATATAATAAGTTACAGCTGATTGACTTGGTAGGTCTCTCAGCTGTCTGATCTGTCATGTAGAAGATATTTCTATTTGGAAGAGGGTGTAGTTATTCATGTGGATGTGTTGGGAGAAATCTGGAGACATATCACATATGTCAGTATGTATCATAGCCGCAAGATGTCAAACTGAAATCTTAGAAGTTCTGGACTGTTTCTCTCAGTGAGGCATTATGGGAGGAATGCTGGTGGAAAATCATCAGGGGAAATTTCCATTTATTCAGTCATGGATAAGAGACAGTAAAAATTGTGATACTTTCCTACCCTTTACACTTAGGCTAGTGAAAGTGGACAGGCAGCGATATCATAGGTCTGTCTTCTCAGGATGTTTGGAGAAGTATTACTGCAAAGTAGTTCAGTTCACTTCCACATTGCATCCAGTTGTCTTGATATTTACCTGGTTGCAGTGTTTTTTAGAATACTTGAGACTTGTTTTATCATGTACTAAAAATCTAAATACATTTAATGTCCTTACAACCTCCTTGAGGTACCTCTAACGTGATTATGAAATTAGGGTAAGGAGATTTCTCAGTGCATACTTGTGTAAGACTTCTTGAATATCGATAAGGAAAAAAGATACTAAGTATGTGGGAACAGCCCCTTGAAGTTCAAGGGTAATTGAGTTAAAAGGAGAGAAAACAACACCGGTGGGAACCTGCTGAGTATATTAGGGGGGAAACTGAAAGAAGTCAACATATTTGAGTAAGTTTATATAGTGGTTATATGCATTAAATACATGAAATTAAATTCCCAAGTCCTGTAGTCTCTATTTTTTTTCCCTGTGTTTTGTGGGGTATACAAAGGTACATAAGTAGAATAAGAGAAAACATGCTTGGAATCAGTCTAATATCTCAACAAAGTTGACAAATACGCATTAGAAAACAACTGATGCTAAAAATCTGAAAATAATGTGCAATTATTAAATATTATTGGCTTCATTGAATTTAATTTATGTGTAGAGGGAATCTGCAGCATGTTAATAGAAGTACTTGTTTTATGGAGGGAAAAGTAGGAAAATAAAGGAAAGGGTTTCTCTCCGTTAAGAATGTTGAAAGAATTTATGTACTTAAAATAGTTTGGAAGCTTTAAGTAGCATAGAGACAAAACATGCTTTAATGGAAATATTTTCCTCATCTCTTTTTTTTTTTTTGCCTGTTTGTTTAAAAAAGATGAGTACAAAAATATAGTTATCCAGAAAGGCAAAGCTTAAAGCATTCCAAAAGCCTTCTTGTTTTTTGTGCTTTGTTGTAATTCTTCCAAAGCCTCAAAAAAACTAGGCAGAAACCAGATACTATACAACCTTGAAAAATGCTAAGCAATGCTGCATATAGAGGAAGATGAAATCAAACTGCAATACAGGAAATTTCATATTGGCTGAGATCTGGTATTGCTTTCAAAAACTGCATAAAACCAAAAACATTAGGTTATATTTGGACTTAAGCAGTGGAGTTGTAAAGCTAGGCATTAAAAAAAAAACAACACCTATCATCAGATAGGTAACTTTATAGAAGGATGGCTTGTTTAAACACAATGTTTGAGGAAACATTTAAAAAAAAAAAAAAAAAGAGAGAAATAAAGCTGCTGAGATATGCAGGCATTTGTTTCAGCCCGTGGAGATTGTTTGCAACTGGAAGACAGTCATTTTTTTCTCAGAAATGTTACCATTGGGGGTTCTAAAACTTGTTAGTTCTGCTAACATATTGCCACTTCTCTTCATAGAAACTGATAACTTCTTTCATTTCTAGTTTTTTTTTTCAGTGATTGTTATTTTTCGAGGAATCAAAATTACACACAAATGATTATTAATACATGGTTTGACAAGTCTCTTTTTCATACCCTAAAGAAGTTTTCTTCTGAGAATGTGGAATAACCTAAAACTTTTGAGTATTTACTGCTTCTAACATAATGGTGCTTTTAAGTTACCATTTAAGTGACATAAACTGCTAGAGAACTGTTCACAGGGACCATAAGAGTGGCACTCCCAGTGGCACTCCCAGTGGTAGCAGTGCTGCCAGTGCTGAAGGAGTGAGGAAGGATAGACCTGTGACAGCTGTGGGGTGAAAGATATTTCAAGTAGGGTATGCTTTTTTGTTGTTGCCTAGTGAGTTTTGGGAAAGGAGGACATGGTATTTGGATAACTACTGTGTGAGGATGCCATAGGTATGACTTCTGTCATAATAAAATAAAATACAAGACTAAATATATAGTCATGTGCACAGTACTTCAAACTTACTGAGATATTTCTGTTCATCTTTGAACTTGCAAATATAGTAATATGCTGCAATTTTCTTTTCTTTCCAGCAAGGACAAGAGCCAACTTCAGGGAATCAATTTGTTAAGTGTGTGTAGTAAGAAAAAAGGGACATGAGTTTTGAGCTGCACGTGAAAAAGAATGATAATTGTGTTTGTAGCTTATAGCACCCAGAATCCCTGTTATAGTCTATTTTCCCACTTAGTTCTGATGTCAGAACTAGAAAACTGATGAAATTATTATCTAAACCTATCTTCACCACAACAGATAGTGAAACTGTTACATATTAAATAGAGTCAACTGAATTATCTTTTTGCTAATGACTGCAGTAATATCACGCGAGATAATTAGTGAGGTTAAGGTAAGAGAGAGATCCTATTCCTACTTAAAAATAATAGTGCTATAGCCTGATTATTTTTTCCACTTTTCAAAAGTGCACACTGAATACACAGTCCATAATTGAACTGCTACACTTGTTTTCAAACTTAAAAATCTTACACTAAGCCAGTAAGTACAAAAATATGAATTCTAAAATTATGTTTTGATGTTATGAACTTCAGAACTGAAGGACTTGTTAGACTAAAATATCAGCACTTTAACAGCAAACATGAGCTAGGAATTGAACTATTTCAGTAACTAAAAATAATAAGTCCTCATGATGAATCTCTGAAAAATTAATTTGAAACTCATAAGACATGCACAGATTTCAACAGCATGAATAATCCTACATTACCAGTGAGAGAGGACTAACTTTTTTTTTCAAGCAGCAAGAAGACTATATGATGCTGTTACACAGTAGTAAATATGGGTTAAAATAACTGGAGAATTGCATAAGTGAACAAGCGTGCAACAATTGCATAACAGTACAACAAAAGTCGAAAGCTTGCAGAGCAGCTGAAAATCTGCATGATAAGTTACATCACATTGCATGATAAAATAATGGAAGATTGTGCACAATGTAGCAATGAAGTGTACATTTTTTTTGTGTAAATTTAACACTAGAACTGCACTGCTTAGTGTAAGGAATAGGGTAATAGCAGTGCAAAGGGATGTAAAAATTTGATTTCATAAGCAGTGTTACTTTCAGTTTAATATCAGATTAGATTAAGACTGAATTTAATTACTTACAGTAGGTTTGATTTTTAACTAGAAATACTATAATAACTATAGAAAACAATGTATTGGCCCAATGGCCAATTTCTTTCTTCTCATTAGCTAGTACAAAGGCACCAGTAAGTACTAGTTAGTAATTTTGTCTCTTATCAGAAGCAGGCAATGTACATGACTCAATTAGTGAAATAAACACTATGTAAATATGCAATGTAAATGTGCCTTGCAAACTCTAAATTAAGATGTCATTCCATATTCTCTTAACAATACAGCATCAGTCTACTGGATGACTGTTCCATCAACCTTTTCTGTACCTGTTTACTTCAGGCAGGCAAGTTAAGAATTATCAGTAGTTGAATATTCCTGTTTATATTCTTTTTAGCATTCTGTAGAAAATAAGATATGTCCCTTTTTTTCTCTGGGAAGCACGTAGTTCTTCCCTGCTAATTAGATTTCACATGTAAGAGACAGTGATAAGAGCACAACTCTTATACTGATTAGGTTTGTAATCTTAGTTGTAGTCTTAAATTGTTTCTGTTGCTAGGAAGTGATAAACATGTGCTGACTTTTCTAAGGAACTACCTAATGTTTCCTTTTAAAGTTTTCTTAAATTTAAGCAATGGAATCAATTTTTTTCTTGTGTTAGGGCCAAAACCTAGAGCACATTTTAAGCTAGAGTCAGCTTAAAACAATATTTTTATAGTTGAATTAACACACAATGGTAGATATACTATTTTTTCTGCGGTGTCTTATCTGCAATGTAATTTAGAAGATAGGTCTGATTGCTTCTTCAGTTTTCCTTAAGTGTCAGATTATTTGGGGCAATCTTTCAGTTACTCTTTCTCCAACCTTAGGATTGTCATCCCGAGTCTTATTACCCTTGCAATGGGATATTTCCTTGGAAGTTGTTATACTAAACAGAGATTTTGGTAACAGTGGAAATTTTTATCTGTAAGTAATGAATTAAAGTTGCTGCCTTATCGAGAAGGGATGCAGTACTGATCTGTTTTTGTTCCAAGTTACCAATAAGGTAATAAGGTAAATTATTTAAACTAATTCTATTTTTGTCTCAAGTTAAATAACATTCAGGTGAACTTACATGCAACAGTCTAGAAAAATGTACAAATGAACAGAGGTGTGGGTGGTCATTGAACTTTTCCAGCAATTCAGTGTCATTTGAATGGACCCTTACATAGCTAAACTATATGCTGGCAAAATAACAGTACTCAGTATGTGCCACATAGGTGGGCAAGTAAGTTACTGATGATAAAGAAGTTCCTACTTGGAACCCATTTTTTTTTAACAACTATTATTTGGTACCATTCAGAATTGGTTACCCTTCTCGGGACAGTGTGGAGGCTTCTAGAATAGCCAGAGCTTTGCAAGAATATCAGAGACAGGATATGCTCTCAACTGATATGGCTGCATTTCATATTCTAATACCCATTCAAGAATTTATACTGGAGAAACCCTGAAGACAAATCTGTAGAAATAAAAGGTATTGGATTGGTTGTAGTGAAAGTATAAAATTTATTACTTGTCCTGTTTTCTGTTCGTTATGTAGGTGACATTTACCCCTTAGCTAGTTATACTGTATTTAAAAAAAATGAAAACAACCACCCACCTTTGGATGGCATAGTCCATTCTGTCTGTCATGCAAAGAATTCTATATTCATTGTATTGAAAACAGAACCTGGAATGTTTATCTTAAAAACAGAAAGCTTCCATTTGATGTGGTTGTTTCATTAACATCTGCAAAACATGGCTAAAGCTTGATCAGATTTTACTGGTGTTGCTCATTACTCAAAGAATGTTGTGTAATTTAATAGTGCTGTGTTTTATAGAACTGTGACTAAATTATAACAGCCAAGTTGTTACCCCTACCCCACCCCCCACCCCCTATTCCTCTTTTGTCAGGTTTGTCATGTTTCAGTATTTCAAATAATAAAGCTGGACTTCAGTGCAAAACTATGATGAGGTATCTCTTTTCCTCTTTTAGTTATGTACCATGAAAAGAACTATGCAGGTCTATTTTCAGAAAAATTCTATGTTTTGGCCGCTTTTGAAGGAGAGAGTGATTACCTTAGTATAGAAATTGCAGTGTGATACCTGGAAATAAGTTGCTGCTTTTTCAGTGTAGAAATATAGCCGTTTTCAACATGTCTAGTGAAGTATGGCATGCAAATTTGTACAACTGCTATTTTTGATTTGCTTCAATTAAGTCAATACTCAGGATGCAAAATAAATCTTAAGAACTTACTTGCTTAGTGAACAGGAGGTTGTTACTCGATATAAGAGCCACAGCTTAGACTGCAAAGAACATGTCAGTAATGATAGCCATAAGAGACTTCTGAACTAGGTAAACACAACTGAAAATGAGGATGCAAGAAACTGTTGCCATGGTCATGTGGGTTTTCTGTAGAAATTGCACACATTATGGATTAAATTTAATTCTGAAGGGCTAGAATAATGAGCAAGTGTTTGCTTACCAGTTCAGTAACCCTCATGATGTTGTTGACAACATGCTAGGGGAGGAGAACTGGATGAGCACTGACACTGTCACCTCATTATGTTCCTGATACTGTGCTGGGAGATAGGGTCATAGGAATGTGTGTGTTGCTGGGGGGGAGGGGAGGGACAAGCAAAGAAAGGAAAGTAATTAGGAGATTGAGTGGTAGCTTTAAAGACTCTATGGATTTGATTGCCATTTGCATACATTTGACTTCTGTCATTTCAGAATATAAACAGAATATGATTATAGAGAATTAAAGTGTATTCCTACTGTGGGGCACAGAGCAAGGTCAAAAAGCAGAGTGATTTGAATTGTGCAAATTAGACAAAAATTTTGAGAAATATTTCATGACATAAAGCTATCAAAAAATCGTAATTGAAGAAAAGAGACCAAGGAAAAGGTCATAACTGTATTCTTAACTGTATGAAGTTGCCAAACAGTAGAATATCTTAATTTTAATGAAGCAAGAAGACTCCACAGAGGGTGATGAACAGTCAAGTAAATGATGTCAGTTTAATAAGATTCTAAAGGTTGCATGCCTTGTTGTAAAGCTTTATTTTGCTCATCATTGTATAGCACATGATTTGTGTTAGTAACAATATAATGTCCTAGGGTACGCTAACAAGGTAATGAAGTTACATAATAGGAGTGCAATCTTATACAAAAGCATCTGTGGTGTCTAAATTTTCGCCTACAATGTGATTAAAAATAAATAAATAGGTGAAACAAGTACTGAACTGTAGGCTGAATAAACAACAGAGCTGATCTCTACTCAGAGGCAGGATAGGGTCCTCCATTCAGTGTATTGTGGCTCTGTCAGAATGCTGTGTTTTCCAAGGTGGAGAGGTCTTCAAGATGTGATATTTTGTTCCAAAGTAGGATGATGGTTTGAAAGGAAAATTGCAAGAAACATCAGTAAAGAGGTACGTTCATTAAAACAGTGAAGATCCATGGTGCTAATCAAAGTACTTGCTAAGTGTGCACTAGTTAATTAAGATTCTTTTGACGTAAAATTAAAAAGAAACCAATTGAATGATTTACAATTACCTTTTGGGCAACTATATTAACGTACTGAAATTACAGCATTTAAAGACAACTGTATGGAGTATAAGTTCAAGTAAAATCAGTTTTCAGCACCATTTTTGTTTCATGTGCATCTATGAAGAAGGAAATGTGCTCTATAAATCACTGGTTTATCAAAACTGAACTGTTAAAACATTTAAGTTACTGCCACAAGAAGTGAGTTCTTCAGATTGGATATAATTATGTAAATTAGGAGACTTATTTAGCAGTATGTCAAATGATGCTCAGTTTAATTAGTGTTTTTCTTGAAAGAAAATGGAAAATAGAAATATCAATAATTTTGCCCTTAGATTGACTCATGATTTCTAAGGTTTTGGTTTCTGAATAAAAGACATAATTATGTCACATTAGTGTTGTATCTCTACATTTATTAACTATTCATGATCTTACAGAAGAAGACTGAAGTCCCTGTTTTAAAAGTAAGCAGAAACAAACATTTAAGAAACAGGGGAAAAAAACAACTTGTTCCCTATCTTCATGTGAATGCATTTCCTCAATATTGGTGAGGAGAAAAAAAAAAAGGAAATTAAGTATTGCCCTGTATGTTAACATTCCATTCAAAAGAATTTACATTTTTAATTATTTATTAACCTATTTTTTCTTTTTTATCACGATGTATTCTAGTAAAACAGTCACCATTCTAAATCAGCATTTTGTTATCTGTACATATTTGCTCAAAGGAGTTGAACGGCAATGCAAATAAAGACATTATTTCATATTAGGGTTTAAAACAACTGAAACCAGTTACTTCAAGCTGAAAAAGGTATGCTGTCTTCTGCAAGCATACATTGTCTTGTACCTTAACTTCTTCTTCAAGTTAGTATAAATGTATCCTTGGATGGCACTAAGATTTTTTTCTTTCTAATCCCATAACACTGAATTTCAGTATTTGACCATGATGTGGTTAATCACTTGTTCTTTTGGAGAATAAACAGTGTATAGAAATATGCTTACCATGAAAAGAAATCTGTTGTGCATATTGAAGTTAGTTGTTATAAATGAGATAATAAAAGGAATACATATAGGGTCATATGCTGTCAATTTGCATAATTCTACCTTGTGGCATGTCATACTTTAAAACATGCATAAGTCCAGCAATATTTTGCCAGCACTCAGTTAAGAGGCGTGAAACTCTTTCTTGATTAAAGATGAAATCTGACACTTTACCATCAGCTTGAACTCCTCAAAGGGACAAGCTGATGGTGTTACAAGGTTCTGTGGATATGGTGCAGTGACTGAAAAACTGAGTCAGTGTTTTGATATGCTTTCAATTGTCCTCCCTGAAAAGCCACCTAGGGGATGACTGACATACAGTCTTGTTAAACTCTGAAAGCTGTAATTACGCTATTGATGCCTTCAGTATGTTTGTCCTGGCCTAACTACTTGAAATATAGGAAGGCATTCTACTTGCACAAGAAAAGAGAAGCTCTGACTTGCCTTGCTAACAGGAGATGAAAGCAGCTAAACTTTTGGCTTGGTAAGACAGTACATGAGTTGGAAAACACAGGGGAATATCTCATTCCAAAAATCTTTTTTGCATACAGCCTTGCAGAGCAGTGTTGTATATGACCTTGGAGTAAGACTGCTGACACTGATAGGGCTTGAGTTTCTTTTATTTTGTTCCTACTGTAGTCATTTGCTCATTGATGCCCTTGGCATATTTTCTCTGATGACTGTTCTTTTGGATTGTTCTAATTCTGAATTTTTACTTTGTTTTGTCCTTAAATCCTCAAAATAATGGCAATTAAATCGCCCTAATGTCTCTTTACTTCTTTTTAATCCTGCCTGTTAAATAATCATAGCATCAAATCCTGCGTGTTTTAGTGTTTGTCAGCTGGTAAAAATACTCTAAAAATCCCTCCTACCTCTTCCATAATCCTTTAACTCATTCTAATGTATTCAGCTCCAAACATATATCTAACAAATTTCATGAAATTCGCAGAACCTTAGTGAAAAACTTCAGCTTTTCAAGTCAATACTTTTCTAAGATGCCAAAGTTCTACCAGGGCATTACTAATTTGTTTTTTGCTTGTGAACGAAACTCTTCTAACCCTTCTAGTCCTCACCTAAATTAATATTGAACAATAGCAATTGCATTGCCACTCAGACTTGTGGCTTTTTTTTTTTTCTTCCTAATTCAGCACTAAACCAGAAATCAAAAGTTGTATTTGGGAAAATGAATGCCATTGCTTTATGTCATATGACTTGACTGAATGTCCTTGTGTTCTCCAAAAACTGAATTTCACATTTTTTTTCTTAAACATTTTACAGAGCAAAATGGCAATTGAGAAAATTCCCTATCCTGCCCTGGGTGCTTAAGCTTTTTGGCTTGTTTGCTATCTACCACTTGTAGATTTATTTATTTATTTATTTTTAATATATTCTAATCAATAATATGTGATACTAAAATCTTCATTTGAAATTTGCCATTGCAAGTATACCAGTGCGTTCAGGGATTGTCATTTTAACAAGAAAGGCACCAAATGCTTGGCCCAGTTGTTCTGGGGTTTTCTTTAAATCTGTTTTGTGAATAACCAGACTGGCTTGGAAAGCCTTCAGTGCATGGTGGGAAAAGAATGAGAAGTGAGGCATCCTTTACCAGACCTTGTGCTGCTGAGGCACGTGGCACTGCAGTAGGTGAGCTGTCATTTGGAGATGCATGTGTAGTCTGGGTCTGGCACTAGTCTGGCTAAATATGGTACTAGCAGTCTCTGAGAAAGCCAACTCAATTTTTCAGATGCAATTTGTTCCTTTTTTAATTTAAATTTTCAGCCAAAAGTTAAATGTTGTTATGCATGTACCATGCCATATTTCTGTACTCATCTATGCACTATGCTGGCTTTGATGTTTTGTTTATAGTGTAAAAATATAACCTTTTATTTTAAATTAAAGCTATTTGACCCACTAATTAGGTGTCTACATTTTCTGCATGAGCAGCATTTTTGCCTAGCACTAATATTATCCCTTATATAATTTATGGCAAGCTTTTGTTTCTCTCAGTCTTGATGATGATTCAGTTGTAATTTGTGGTACCATCTTCAGTGTATTGTCATATATCTGGAAAGGGGAGCATATTTTCTTAGCTTCCCTTCAGAGGTTTTAGGTGAAAAATTACAGCAAACTCCCCAGCATCATCTTCATGTTTACATACAATGACATACTTTGGGGGTTATTTAGCTATTGTCTGCCATCAAGAACTCTTGTTCTTGATTTTTCTTTAACTAGTACACTGTACTCTCATCTACAGATGTTTTTTTCTTTTGACAAGAGGCTTTAAGGTAGTTTGTATTTTCTGTGGCATCAAAACATACACGTATGTTGTGCATGCCTCCTACATTAGGGAGGGATTTTGTACTCACGATATTTGTATGCCTGAGAATTGAAAAGACAAAGTTTTGTTTTATAGGAGTATACTTTGGAAAAGCTTCATAGCATGTAATTCTGGAGTTTAATCAAATCTTTCTTGTCGGTTTGGGGGGATTAAGACTGGAAAAGGAGAGAGCACAGGAAATAAATGCCTTCAGCCTATTTTTCCCCCCTTGAAAGGAGAAAAAAATACCACCCTGTTACCATGGAAGAATCAACATGATAGAGAACTGTTGCATCTCCAATACAATTTTTTTTTTAAAATCCAATTGGTTACAGCTGTACTGAGAGGGAACAAATGTTTTGCTGCCTTTGCTGCCAAATCATAGATTATATTTGGAAGCATAAGACTAATGAAGAAACAGTTCAGAAACAGTGATTGCAAAGCTTCAGGCATAAGAAATGAAACTGTTAGCTTTCCTTGTAAAACATATTAGGCTCTAATATTTTTTTTGTTGTTGTTTGTTTGTTTTTAATAGAATGTTAATTTATATATAATGTTGTTTCCAGGGGATTCAGTTTTTCACTGTTTCCAGGGGATTCAGTTTTTCACTATGGCAGTGATCCCAAGCTTTATGATTTCTGCTGGCTATCATTTATCTATTTAACAGCAGCAGCTGTCTGCTTAGAAAATTATTAACTGAAACTGAGCAGAGGAGGTAGGCTGGATGGGAGCACTGACCAGAGTGTTGGGGATTGCAGACATGGTGCCCCTGATTCTCTTTGTATGTTCAGTACAAACACCAAAAGGTTGTTGAACAACCTTCTGTTATTGACATATGACTGACTTTTTATTGAGACACTACCATGCAACAGACTCGGGGCATGTCAGTGTGAATTACAGTAGGATTTTGATGTCTCAAATAGCATGCTTTTCAGTAGCAGCCTTTCTCCCTGTCATATCTTGCATTTTGATTTTCACCTAACCTATTTGATTGAACTTGTAGGTTTTGGCGAATTCAAAGATTGAACTTGCTGAAGTTCACTATGTCTGGGTGGAGGTATCAGTATTTTTTTTCTTTCTTTCTTTTTTTTTTTTTTTTTTTGAGGGCATTAATAGGTATATTACCATAGGTTCACGCTTTAGAATCCTGCTAGAGATTTCTGGGAGGAAAAAAAAAAAAGCTTGTTTTGTGTGGTATTTACTATATTGAGCAGACTTTACTTATGTGCTCTCAGCTGATCAGCTGATTTAAATGCCACAGAAAGACATTGGCTTTCTGTGAAAGAATTGGCTTTTTTGGTAAATCTATAAGAGGACTGCAAGGTGAACACATAGTCCCAATATTTAGTGGTACAGTTAGTGTTGTACAAACTCTTTAAGTCCACACACATAGCACAAGAGGTGTGGGCAGTGGGAAAGCTGGGCAAACAGAGGGAGGAGGAAGTTGGGTGTGGATTATACGGAACTATAAAATTCTGTGCTTGTCTGTCACCAAGGCAATTGCTGTTGATAAGCAGAAAACAATGAATATAAATAGACAAAGATTAGAAAACCTTAACAGTAGAAACCACTAGTTCAGACAGTGTTTTCATTGGCTGTGTTCATCATACATTCTGTGACCCTAACCCTTAAATTAATAAATGTAAATAAACTGCTAATAAGGATAAATCATGTTTTAAAGATGTATAGAGAAGTTATTAGTGGACAAAACATTTTAGAGAGCAGGGAAACCAAAAATTTCAAGTATATATCAAAATCTAGGAGGTTTTGTTTTGTTTTTATTATTAGTCTCCTTTAAACAGTTGGCCAGTTGATTAGTCTTTTGCTTTTGAAATTAGTAGACCTGTATACCTGCTATGGAAAGGTGGTGCTCTATTACAGTCTTATTTTCTCATTTGATTTACTGTTAGCTGGTAAACTACTGGACACTGTAGTTTAGTTGCTGATCAATGACGTAGGAATTTAAACCTTTCAGAAGTAACCATCTGCTATGAAATAGATCACAGATGTCTCCTTTAGCAGCCTGTTGCAGTATGGTAAAAATTACTTATTACAAACTGAGCTAACTAGTTGACTCTGTGTTACTACACTAGTAGTATCCCCAACAGCATATATATTTTAACTTCTGTGAGGCATATATGGGTCATGCACTCTTGGAGCGATGTGCACAGCAGTGAAAACTGAGAAGTTGAATTTAGAGATCTGGAGTGCCTTGCAGTTACAGCTCCAAGTTGCAACTTTCTGTTGGTTATAAACAAGAGTTAACACCTTGACAGTTCATTATCTGTGGCCAAACTGAGGCCTATTTGGCAGCATGTTTTTTTGGGGTGGGTTAATTAAACAAACAAACAAACAAAAAACACAAAAAATACTTTCCTCCATATTATGAAGCATGTTTGGTATCATGTTGGATAACATTTTTTGTATAATTCCTAAAACATTACTTAAATGGAGAAAATCATTCTTAGAAGCTATTGTATACCCGGGGTTTTAAGCTTAGATTACTCCTAGTACAAATATAATTGTTATAAAATCATAATATGCATTAGTGAAAAAGGCAGAATGATGAATAGTATTTCAAGATTTTTTTTTTTTTTAATCAGACACCTATCCTGAGTTACAGACGTGCTAGATTTTCATTTTTTTTTGGTAATTCAGACTCAGAAAACCTGCAAGTAGAGAATAATTCGTTTGATTCACTACCTATACAGTACTTTATTTTGTAGTGAATTAAATTCTAGCTAATGATCTATTATTGTTTGTTCACATTAATTTGCACTTACTTAATGATATCTTCAAATTCTCCAAATATATCAGTAGCCTTGCTACTGTGGGGCCTTCAGGCAAACACAGTCATAAAAATGCAGGTGTATTTAGCACACATAATAAAAATACAATAAAAATGCAGGTGTGCAAAGCAGGTTTGTGAAGTGACTCTTGTACAGACTAAAACTAACAGTGTTTATGTGAGTTAAGAGGTAATGACTAGCACTGAAGTTTCTGATTGCCTTTCCTCCGTGATCTTCTCTCCAGCTCTAGCATTACTGTGGCATTTTACCAGTGTGTGCAATGACTCAATTCCCCATTTTATTTTCTCTCACAGATGGCATAATTTCATCTGATGCTCTGAAAGTGACAAGTGGCACTGTGGCACTGACTTTATTGTATTAGGCTGTGCTAGCTGTGATGAATATATGATCTGTGTTTGAACATTGTGTCCACCTTTGCACAGCAGAAGATGAAATAAGAAATAAGGAAAGCCAATATAAGACCTCAGATACTACTGATGTGGCTTTGAGCATGAAGGCAGTATCAGTAAGATCATTACTGGTCACCATGTAGTAGCACTAATTAAAAAAAAGAAGTATCTAATGTGCCAGGAAACATAGAGACCTGTGGCTGACTCACTGGCTGACGTAGTTGTTTTGGCATACAGCTTGTACAGTGCTGCCAGTTCTGTCTTACTCTGTAGGATCTATTTGCCCAGAGCTTTTCAAATTCATTTCCAGAGATGGCAATTTTGGTGGAACAGTAACCTATACATCCCAAATCACTTGAATTTTTGAAACTGTGTGATACATAAGTATTTGATCTATTGCCAGACTGAACAATATTCCAAAACCCAGTGTGAAAAGTTTATTCTTTGTATTTTTGTGCTAGTGTTTATTTTCCCCCTCTGTTATGATAGGCAGGCAGTGAATTTTATTGAAGGGAAAAAAAATGCGTTGTGAAAGAC